>NC_134486.1:231691601-231836064 GCF_040206685.1 Ascaphus truei | reverse complement strand
GGGAGCGGGGGGGGGGGGAAAGGGGAGCGGGGGGGGGAAAGGGGAGTGGGGGGGGGAAAGGGGAGTGGGGGGGGGGGGGTGGAGAGCAGTGGGCATATGTATTGTCATAATTTATGTATGGGCATTTCCCCCCCCTCCTCCGTGCGTTCGTCCCCCTGCTGGTTCGGCTGTTGGCCCCCCCCCCGTTCCCCGTGACTCCCCCCCCCGTTCCCCGTGACTCCCCCCCACCCGTTCCCCGTGACTCCCCCCCCCCCGTTCCCCGTGACTCCCCCCCCCCCGTTCCCCGTGACTCCCCCCCCCCGTTCCCCGTGACTCCCCCCCCCCCGTTCCCCGTGACTCCCCCCCCCCGTTCCCCGTGACTCCCCCCCGTTCCCCGTGACTCCCCCCCCCGTTCCCCGTGACTCCCCCCCCCGTTCCCCGTGACTCCCCCCCCCCGTTCCCCGTGACTCCCCCCCCCCCGTTCCCCGTGACTCCCCCCCCCGTTCCCCGTGACTCCCCCCCCCGTAACCCTGTGACTCGCGCTCCCCCCCCCCCGGCGCCCGCTTGGTCCCCCGATGTGCCGTCCTGCTGAGTGAGGCGTGCAGGCGGCTGCAGGAAGCGCCCTGTGTGGGCCTAAGACTCGCGCTTCCCCCCCCCCCCCGCGCCCGCTCGATGTGGCGTCTGGCTGAGCGGCGGTAGGAAGCGCCCTGTGTGTGTGGGCCTGAGGCTGAGGCGGGACGCGCAGTGGGCCTGAGGCTGAGGCGGGACGCGCAGTGGGCCTGAGGCTGAGGCGGGACACGCAGTGGGCCTGAGGCTGAGGCGGGACGCACAGTGACTTACCTGAGCGGGTGGTAGCACCGGGGAGGTAAGGGAGCGGCTGGGATAGGAGGGCCGCGCTTCCCGTCCGGAGCCAGTGCAGGACGGCGCACGTGAGGGGGGGGGGAGGGGGGCGGACAGAGGGTGTGTGTGTGTGTATAAAGCTGCTGTGTTGTGTGTGTGTGTGTGTGTATAGAGCTGCTGTGTTGTGTGTGTGTGTGTGTATAGAGCTGCTGTGTTGTGTGTGTGTGTGTGTGTGTATATATAGAGCTGCTGTGTTGTGTGTGTGTGTGTGTGTGTGTGTGTGTGTGTGTGTGTGTATAGAGCTGCTGTGTTGTGTGTGTGTGTGTGTGTATAGAGCTGCTGTGTTGTGTGTGTGTGTGTGTGTGAATAGAGCTGCTGTGTTGTGTGTGTGTGTAGAGCTGCCGTGTTGTGTGTGTGTGTGTGTGTGTGTGTGTATAGAGCTGCTGTGTGTGTGTGTGTGTGTGTGTGTGTGTATAGAGCTGCTGTGTTGTGTGTGTGTGTGTATAGAGCTGCTGTGTTGTGTGTGTGTGTGTGTGTGTGGGCCGTCACTCCGCCTCAGGCCAATGAGAGGTGTGCGGGGGCGGGCGACCCAAGGGACCAATGAGATTTCCCCTAGGGACACCGGACATCCAGGCAGGCAAACATACAGTGCTTTCACTAATATAGTATAAGATACCAAAGAAGCACCAACCATCTAGTTTACATCAGTTATACATATCACGGTCTTTAGTTTAATCGGGTAATACTGAAACCTGCACCATTGTCGTATACTGGAGTGTTTTATTCAAGAGCGTATACAGTATCCCATTACTTAGTAGCTTAGGATGCTGTGCTTACCAGAAAGTAAGCAAACTAGTTTGTAACTGCAAAAAGGATTAGGCTATGAATGTATAACTTGAGCTTACATAACAATGGCTGCTGCAGTGCCAGTCATGCACAGATTGCTACTCAACCCCAATTGTCACTTGAGACTTAAACATATACTAGTGTGTGCTTTGTTTAACACTATTCTGTAACTTCTCTCTCTCCCCCTTTCTTTCTGGATGTAACTGCGGAGTCACTTTAGTCTTTCCTCATAAGTTTTGTCATACACATCACACATTATTTCTAGGTCAGAGCTCTTCAACTAATGGCCTGAGGGCTAAGTGGCCCTGAAACCACCTGCTTCTGTTTATTAGAAGACTGTTGCTTAAGCATTTCAACTTTTTTAGCGAAGATGAATAAAATATTTGATGCACACATTAAAAATGGATGCAATTGTAATAATGCTGTATGTATTCTTATCTGCAAAAACTGTTTCAAATTCAATAATCTGTATGTACAGTATTAAAAAAAATGTATGCAACATGTTTGCAATATTAGTCTTTAATTGAAGTATACCTTTTTGTTTTGTTATACGTATCGAAAATTACATTGAAATGCTCTTCCGGCCTTCCTAAATATAATTTTTTTCTGATCCATCCGTTTTGGAAAAGTAGATTAAGAGCCCTGATTTAGGAGTATTTAGTTTAATCACTAAACCTTTTAATAATAATAATAATAATAATTTTATTTCATATAGCATTTTTCTCCCAATGGGACTCAAAGTGCTTGACAATTAAAGTGCAGGGCGAAGTACACAGCACATAGAAATGTTAAAGACACCGTCCCTGCCCAGATGAAATTACAATCTACGTTTTTGGTGCCTGAGGCACAGGGAGAAAGTGACTTGCCCAAGGTCACAAGGTGCTGACACCAGGAATTGAACCAGGGTCAAACTCAGTGTTCGTGTCTTTACTCACCGAGTCACTCTTTCGCCCTAGTATAGAATAGTATAAACACCGAGAATTGAACCAGGCTCTACTGATTCAAAAGAAACAGGGATCCTCTTACCTGGTGCACACTAGCAAATGTTGGAAAAGTAGCTATATAAGCCACAGCCTTTTAGTGAAAGAGCAATTGGGGAAAACCATAAAAGGCTGAAGAGGCCACCGGGTACTTATGTGGCCTTATGGTATTAGGGTTATAGTACCCCTACCTTTAGAGACAGCTTAAAACTCACAGCTCTCACATCGTTTTAAATCACGTCTGCCGACTGCAGCTGTTTTTATTTTTTAGTTCACTTAAGATTTGCACCCAGAAGGTCAACAAAGTTATTTTTTATAGCCAATCATTAGCAGCACCTTATTTTTGCAAGTGCTTGCTACCTATTATTATCAGTTCTTTACACCTGGTTACAATCTCTGGTGGTTATAACACCATCTTACAATAGGGATCTAAACCCTGGTTTTACCGGCGGTTTGTCTCCATAATTCAAACTCAGTAACTCATGGTAATACCAAAAGGAATCATAGGATTTAACCACGTCCTATGATGTGAACAACAACAACTGTGCGTGCATTTTAATCTAGAGGATGATAGGAAACACGCCATGCAAAAATCCCATATCTCTGTAAAAATATACTGTATAAGCACAAGTATGCACATGAAACCTCTGGTATTTAAAGACTGAATACAGCTGTAAAAAGACAGTTTTCTTGTATGGAAATTTTGCAATATTCAGATTTTATTCTAATTATTCCTTTTTGTACCCTCCTCTCTAATGGCAACACAGTTTGAACCCACAAAAGATGGATAATTAAATTCTTTACAAAACGTATTGCAGAAAACGCCACTTTGAAACCATGATGGGCATGAATATGTTTGCAGATTTACATGCAATTAACATTCATATCATTTATTCACTGGCACTTTGAATAGTTTGCATGTGTGGTCTTACGCACAGAAAATTAGTAACTGAACCTTAATGTTTGTTTTCTAGCTTTTTCAATGTTTATTAACCCTCAAATCTATCTCAAGCATTATTTAATTACCTTTACTAAGTCAGCCTCTTCCATCTTGCCTGGGACAGTGTCTGATGCATCACATTCGCAGAAGAACTTGCCCTACGCGCATTCTTGTTATATTGTTGATCTTTCTCTGAAATGCTTATCCCCCCACCCCCTCTTAGATGTAGAGCACCTTTAGCCTTTTCTTCATAAGTTTTGTCATACACGCCACACAATACAGTATTTTAATGTGCCTGTAATGCATTGTATGCCTTTTCTAAGGTATGACCTCAAGATCTGAACAATCAGACACAAGATAAGCTCATCCAAATAACCTCTGAAGTGGCACCTACAGTACTTCTTCCTGCTGCTAATATGAACTGCATTGTGGTTCAAAGCCTTGGGCTACACAATTTCTGAGCTAAACACTTAAAAC
Source organism: Ascaphus truei (assembly GCF_040206685.1). NCBI lineage: Eukaryota > Metazoa > Chordata > Amphibia > Anura > Ascaphidae > Ascaphus > Ascaphus truei. The sequence continues at coordinate 231,832,002 of NC_134486.1, read as the reverse complement.
TTAATTCTAGCTTAATCCCTACATATGATTTTGTGACAGTCTAACTGGTGCTCGATGTATAGATTGTGAACGTGAGATTTCATTCTTTTTTTGTAGCATGCTACCATACAAGCAGATCTATACAGTTTAGGTCAGGGGTGCTCACACTTTAGGTACATAGGATCTACTTTTGCAACCCCCTCCTCCCCCCACCTCTTACCCTCTCTCTTACCTCTTTCTTGATCTTACTCCACCCTCTCTCTACCCCACTTCAAATCAAATACGTTTTCTTGGCATGACAGATTATTTTTTTTAGCATTGCCAAAGCATGAATAACAGGGGGTAGAGTATAATATTTACGTAGTACATGGATAACAGTTACATACAGGGATGTGGGATTTAGTGGGCGTTTCTGCCGGTGACAGGTGCCGAAATAGTGTGCAGCTGGTTCTACTGTGGTTTCGTCTTGTTATTTTTTGGTTCTCTTCTATATAATTAAAGTTCACCATAAGAGCTGTGAGTTTCTCCGAGTGGACATTTCTCCCTTCAGAGTATTTTGTGCAGTGCAGTAGGAAATGTGTTTCATCGTCTACCTCTCCTACTTTAGCCAACATCACTGGCACAGTCTCATCTCCCGGGCTGCTTCTATTTCCAGGCAGTGGGTGCTTATTCTGTACTGGCACAAGGTCGGTCTCTACTTTTGGTGATTTACCTTCAGTTGGTAGGGTGCCAGCGTGTATTCCCCTCTATAAGCCATTACAGGTCCCCAGCTTCTTTGAGCACTGAATATAATTTTTTCCACATCGTCGCATACTGTTCCTTCATTTTGCTGGCGATCGAGTTGATTTTTTATGTTTGGCAGGTTGTTGATCTGGGTGTGGTTTGTTCTGGGAATGAGAGGACAAGTTGTTTGATGGCACAGGGTTTAGTTAGGAGTTCTTGTTTTTTCATTGCTTTGTAGCAGTAGGTGAGCCCAGAATAGCGGTTTAGGTGAGCCCAGAATTTCAGTGCTCTCTTCTGTACAGTGAGCATTAGAGGAAAGTGGCCCAGCTCAGCCCGGCATGCACTGTTTGAAGTACTCCTATGTACTTGGAGAAGGTGTTTGCAGAATTTCAGATGCAGTATTTTGGTTGGGCTGGTATTCCCTTTTGTGAAGTCTGGAAATGTCACATTGCCCCACACCTTACTGCCATACAGAAGGATGGGAGTGATGATGCTGTTGAAGACTTTAATCCAAGCTCTTATTGGAAGTATGAGGTTGTACTAATTTGTTTTCAATATTGCATAGAATGTTCTGTGGGCCTTCTTCTTCTTCAGTGTATTTATGGCCAGGTTGAGCCGATTGATAAACAAAGGTATGTGTAGCTCCCTGTCTGTTCCAATGTATTGGGATTCAGTGTGAATTGGTTGTATCTTTTGTAGATTTTTTTTATGGAATACCATTATTCTGGTTTTGTCTAGGTTCACAGAGAGTGCCAATGTCTAGCTGAAATCTTCTAGTATTGCCAGTTTCTGTTGGAGGCCCTGTACTGTTAGCGAAAGCAGGAGAAGATTGTCTGCATTTAGTACAGACTTAATCTCTGTGCCAGCCAAAGGGACCCAGGTGCTGAGGAAGATTCTAGGGCTGCTACCAGATCATTGATGTCCTGTCTACCTCCACGGCCCTGACGGAAGAAGTCTGTTCTTTTGTTATTTACTTTCAAACAGCATTTGTTTTCGGGGTACATACTTTTGATGGTGTTGTATGTTATCCCTCCTATTCCGCTCTCTAGTATTTTCAGCAATAGACGATGTCAGATAGAGTCGAAAGCCTTTTTAAAATCCACAAAACAAGCAAAGATGTTTCCCTTATTGGTGTTGTGGCCGTGCATATTGATCAGGCTGTGTAGGGTGTAGATGTGATCCGTGGTGCGGTGGTTTGGGAGGAAGCCTGTCTGGCTCTCACTCAGTACTTTCTGCTCTGAGGAAGGTGAGGATTCTGCTGTTCAAGATGCTATTGAACAGCTCTTCCAGGGTGCTGGTGACACAGATGTAAATGGATGGGTCCAGCTTATCTCCTTTCTTGTGAATAGGGTCATCATTTCTTGCTACTAGCCAGTAGTAAGGATCAAGTTGAATATGTTGAGTAGCGCTTCTTGTACCAATGGGTTACTGTACTTCAGCATCTCATGTAGAATACCATCTGATCCTCTTGGTTTTTATTAGTTGACATTTTTCCTTTATTTCCTGGATTGTGATTGGCACTGCTCGACAAATCTACTCGCCCGCAACGAGTGGATTTTATGAGCTGGCGAGGTGGCGGCAGGACTTTATTTCTTGCAGAATTCTTTGCTTGCTTTTTCTTGACAGACTGTTTATTTCTTGCAAATTAGCTCACGTAAAAGACAAAGTTGATATGTGTTAGGAGCTTATCTTAACAGCTGCATCTCTCTGCGCTGCATCTTCCTCCCCCCCTTTCCTTCCCCTTTCAAACTTCCTCCCCTCCCCTCTCCTGAAGCGCTACCTGTTATAAGCAAGGTACATCTGGGTGCCACCCGGCGGCAGAGGGAGGCCCACCCAGTCGGCCTATGGAGGAAGTTGGGCCCGACTTCGGGCAAGACCTAATTTACAGGTCCAGACTACCGTGGCAGGCCTTGGACAGATGTCCCAAGGTCAACATGAAGTGAGTTCCGGTCGACATCCTGAATTTTCTCTTTCACAAACTAACCTAAACTAAGAATCACAATTTACCTGTATGCTGCTTTCTCTCCTTCATACTGCTACCTAAACTTTAATATGAATTTGGTATATGTCAAGAAAAACAAACAAACCCAGGTGTGGCATTGTTGTAGTTTAATTAACCAAAACGAGAACTCTCCATAGAAGTAATTATAGTGTGCAGAGCTCGCAGAGCTCGCAGGCCTCTCATTCTTAGTACACACGAAGAAGAGGGCTGTGAAGTTTCAAGAGCTCCACGCTTTAATGTTATTTTTAAAGAACTCCCAAATTACTCAATAAAAAGGTATTACAGCCTGCAATAAATAAACACTTTGCCAGGACCACTACCACTATTACACATTAAACAAACCCAGTTAAACAAGTATAAAAAAGGTAAATACAATAACTTATAATTCAAATTAAAAGATATTACTTAAATGGCAAGCCATTAAGGGCAGGGATTCCCTTTTTCCAATAATTGTTTTATGTCTGGTGCACTTATTTATAATTAACCATACTGTATCAACACTCCTCCCTTTTGCATTGATCGCATTTTTGTACTGTACCACAATGCATACTTTATCACTGCTACCCACAAATATAATTATTCAAATAAACTGTAGCCTGTGTAATATATATACACACACACACCCACACCATCTCCCGGCTCTGGGGATCCCCCGGTTGCCGGGCAATTAGAATTTAAATCTGACTTCAGTGGGACACGTATATCCAGTGAATAATAGAGAGTCACAGCGTCATGGTGATGATGTTGTGATTTTCCATTGGTGACCATGCGGCCATTTTTGTAATCCAATGTTCTGCCAACTGGTGGACCCTAGAGCTGGGAGAACCGCTGGTTGATGGAGGTAATAAAAAAAGAAAATTAGGGCATCAGAGTCTGATTGCTACTTTAAAGTTTAAAACGTACACTATTATTTCACTAAATTAGTTGACCATTTTTACAGGTGTTTTGGTTTTAGCAGTTTCCAATAATCATATCCATTTGTTTGTATCTAAAACAAATCTGTAAGATTTACAGTCATTCATAAAATGTTCCCACAGTATATATCCAAGCCCTTAGGGATACTGTAGTTTGCACAAGGATGGTATTATCCAGTACTTCATCAGGGTCAAAGACTAAGCGGGTAATCCAATGAACTCAGAAACAGACGATTTCTACGTGATCGGCCGAAAGCTCCCTTTGACTTGGAGCTTTCAGCCAATTCAGTCGGAGCATACAGTACAGAGCATTGGGTCAGGGCATACAGTACAGAGCATTAGCTTCGAAAAGTAAAGGTAAAAATATCATTCTTCTGACTCAAGTAAAACATATCTGCTGCTTTGTTCAATTTACAGAAAATACAATAAAACATTTACCTGTGACTTGCTTGTCTGGAAGAGAAGGGATGGGTATGGCTAATCCAAACTTAACCAGAAGGCGCTCATACAGCCAGTCAAAGTGCTTGTACCTGTGGTTTACTGATCGGTTAGTATTCTGTAAAAACAGAAATGAAAACGCTACAGGTATAACCAAGAGAAGGATGTACAGGGTTGAAAATGTAAAAAATAATCCAGTCATTGTCTATATATTCAGGAGAAAAAGTGGTAATGACACTGCCCCTGTACAGATGGACCAGTGCCACCTCCTTATGACCTTGGGCAAGTCATTTTATTTCACAGCTCTTAATCCATAAAAAATATATTGGGGTATAGGGCAGAAACACAGTGTGCCTGAAAAATATATCTCTCTCTACAGTGCCATGTACATCGTCATTATATATACTGTACAAAAACAAATAGGAGTAGTAAAGTGGCAACATCATTGCCTTGGAAGTTAGTGACAGCATTTAAAATTCCAGTGCCTGCTCCATATATCTTTGTATCATTATCTCCGTAGACACAAGGTTATCCTAAATATGAAATAAACCCAAAGGATTTAGTAAGGTCTGACAATACACAGCGAAAAGGAGATGAGGCCAAGTAGTTCACATCTGCTGACAATTTCTATATTCCTTTGTTTCCATGTGTCTCGGGATCCATAACAAACAAGGAGATTGCAAGCTCTGAAGTGCAAGATCTTGTGCATGAAAAATTCTACATACAGTGCTAGTGGCAAGTACACAGCAGCACTATTTACGCTATATTCTTATCCTTCACGTTCTTGTTCTTGTTATTTTAACTCTCTACCAATGAATGTTTCAGCGTTGGATAGTGGTGTACATTAGAGAATAAAATTGCTGCCACTTATTTACGCAACAATCGATATCCCCAAAGCTTGAAGTGCAGGGAAACCCACAGTGTTCGCCAGAGTCTGCCAACCTCCAGCTTCAGGTCACAAACACATGTCATGAGCAGCCCTTCCCAGATTGTCATCACTTGCAAAGGTGTCATTTACAATGAAGTCTGCCTTTTGATGGCATCTAAATCAACAACCGATTCTCCTAACTTATTTGTGCAATTCGAATTCAAAAGGCACACACATATATATATATGTGGGAAGCCAGAAACATGTCTGTGAGTGGGTTTACTGGCTTTGCATCTCCCAAGCTCTTGCTTAAAAGCTGTGTCTAAAGCAGCATGCGTTGGCTAAGGGTTGTTCATGTAATGTGAGCTTGAGATAAAAGGTGGCACTGTGTGCTCATTTGCATGTCATTTCCCAGAATCCCTTGCTGCAGTGGAAGTGCTGTGTGCTGGGCGATAATGGTGAAAGACAGGGTTGCAGACCTGTCTAAGACATGCAGATGAGCATACAGTAATATTTACAGTTGCTATATATATACATATATACACACACACACACACACACACACACACACACACACACACACACACACATACATATGTACTTTAAATACTGTATTTTTCTATATATACATTACTCACACACATATGTATGTATATATATAAAACACAAAAGATACATATCTTAGGAGTTGCTTATCTTGCTTACCGTTGCTGTGAGTTGGTATTCAATGTAGCTCTTCAGACCGTACATTTTGGATCCCTTTCGGGGATCAGCTACGATGCAGTCAAATGTAGTGGTTGGATACACCCACATTGGACCATAATCCCCAATCTGCAAAGCAGAAAATAACAAATCGGTAGGATTGGGGTGCAAGTCATTTAAATATACTTTGCATATTTCATTAGCATATCTCCCTGGTACCTCGGGTGTGCTTCTTTTTGAGCACAGAAGTCTCTCCCTATGTTATTTAGAGAGAGGTTTGAGGGGGATATCTACAACTTGAGTCTCTCTCTTCCTCTCTCTCTCGTAATTACACAGATGCAAGGCCATGGGTCTTATTGATTAAACTGATAGTGCCGATTGGTGCAGTATGGTATATGACTTGAATAGGCGTTTCCGTGAGATAGTGCCCCGGCACTATTGACGTTGAATGAATAACCCCTTAAGTGAAATAAGTGATATGTCATAATGTGTAGTGTACTTATTTGACCTGTGGATTTTACAATTATGAACACGTGTAAACCAGGGCAATTTGTGACTCATATTGTAGGCAAAATTAGCCTGGGAAACTTGTAAGATAACATGTTAGGAGACATATAATCATTAATTTACAAATAAATTAATATGTACCATTTATATGTAGGCCGTATGCCATAAAAATTGGGTACCAAAATGTAAATAAATAAATTGTATACCAAATAAGCTCTGCAAAATTAAATATTAAATTATATAATTTAAAGGGTTTAAATAAGTAAAATATAAACATGAAACAGGCACACAGTGAGTACAACTTACAATAATTGGAAGTTTTTCTTTCGTTTTCACTAGCTGCTTGGCCAACAGATATTGCTCAACTCCAGATTTTGCAAACCCAGGAAATCTATTTAGTAAAGAAATACAAAATCAGCGTTGTGTTTTTGCTGTGAAAACAAAAGCTTGATTCCATGATGGATCACTCCACAAAAAAAACATTATTATTACAGTACTACTACTACTATATGTAGTGCCAACATAGGCAGTGGTTAGTAGCATACTATAATCATGTATACTTTGATATAACATACATCTAGTAAAATGCGTACAGCAAATAACACCACATTGTGCGCAAAATTTACCAAATGGTGCTGTCCTATAAAAGAGACCTTCCTGCACCGGAAAGAAAAAGATACTTTATTGCCCATTCATTTTATTGCCCTGCAAGGTCTCTTCCGACGGCAGAAAGTGTCTTATGGAGTAGCACCATTTAGTAAATATGGCCCATAAGGTGATGCTCCTACACAGGGGAATATGTATCAAGAGTTGCAAAGGGGCATTATGATGTTACGTTCACTTTGCTCCTCTTGTATCATCCAGTCACTTGGGAAGTAATTTTAGGAGCGTTGATGGGAAAGTTTGATGACACAATATTATAATGGCATCTACCAGTGTTTGTAACTGATTGAAGCAAAGACAAAAAAACTGTACCAGTGACAAGGAAAGCTGGAGACCTACCACCATAATATTTGGTCATCCAACCTCTGTTGACAAACGGGGATCTTGTACTATGTCAAAGAGCAAATTCTGTCATCTTGATACAAACCCCTCACAGAATGATAAAATACACACATCCAGTGTATATTTATTTAAAAACCTTGTTGTCTACAAAACGGAAGGTTTCAAAAGATTAAAGAGGTAATTCCATATTGTCTGGTGTATATAACCCCACTTCAATGGGGATGTTCAGGCGAAAATGCCCCGAACGTCCGCTTCGGAATATATAGCATAGGGCCCTAAAGCAGTCATAACAATTCTTCTAGAAAACATGCAAAACCTTATCACTGTTATAACAATTAACACGGCATTTAATTAGACAAGCTCCAGGAGATATATATATATATATATATATATATATATATATACTGTATATATATATATATTCCTAGGAGGAAAAAGCGCCAAACGCTTCTATGGCGCAATAAAAGAGATGTATTTCACATGCAATATAAGGGTATATATATATATATATATATATATATATATAATTTTTTAAAAATGCAAGCTTTCAGGATTAACATGCCTCCTTCAGGCAGAAGGGTCCTAAAACCTTGCACTCTTTTTAATAATTAGTTAGCTATTAAAAGGATCAGTATCTTAGTGTTCTGTCTATTCTCTAGGCAAACACTGTCCCATCCTCTATCTGTATCAAATGAAAAACGATACCCGAAGGGCAAGTAAACGAAAATAAAATATGCATCTTTTAAATCAACTTAAAGGATTGCTAGTTTAAAGGTTCAGTTCCACACAGAATCAAATATAGGCGTTAAAATTAAGATGTATTTTTTCTAGAAGTTAATAATTGATAAATGAATCAACAAACCCTGAGTTACAGGAATCAGGGATGCGTCTATAATGTAGTTAAACATATATTTTTAAAATTATTTCTACAAAATAAAATGATTCTGGGTAACGCCAGCCACAGTGATATATGCAATCGGTATGAAAAAAGTAAGTAGAACTGCACTTTCAAATAAACACTGTTTGTGGAGTCCATATAACTATAATCCCTGGAGACACCCAGCTAAAATAAAATATCATAGCTAGGTTAGAAGAGAAGCAGATCTCCAGTTATGCAGGTCAGGTCTCAGAGGTTCCTTCAGGAAGCATATGTTGTGACAGACATGCTGTCATGTAAATATGAAAAACTTGGAAGTATTATGAAGGCGAAAGTGTGTTGAGATTAATAACAAATACTTATATCGTCTGTTTATCTTTAAACATCACAATCTGGGGCTATTTTTCACTGTGCAAATAGAAGGAAGGTCCCTGCTCAGCTGATCAGTAAGTACGTACTGGACGGGTGCAATCAGGGAAATAATTAAGGTTGGCACAGAAAGAAAACAGAATCCCTATAGGATGCACTCAGCCTCCACTGATATTAAAATAAATGAATAATAGGAAGAGGGAGTGGCTCAGTGAGTAAAAGACACTGAGTGGCACTGAGAGTTTGAAGCAGTGGAGCCTGGTTCAATTCCTGGTGTCGGCTCCTTGTGACCTTGGGCAAGTCACTTTATCTCCCTGTGCCTCAGGCACCAAAAACATAGATTGTAAGCTCCACGGGGCAGGTACCTGTGTCTGCAAAATGTCTCTGTAAAGCGCAACGCATAACTAGCAGCGCTATACAAAAACATGCTATTATTATTAAATATAACTTTTATACATGTCAAGAGAATCCATAGTGATGAAAACCTCTGGAGCGCAGAACATGGCTGTAAACGTGGGGTAGGTAGGGGGGGAAAAGCGTAAGACACTGTGTAGACCAGTGTATGCACTTCAGGCATTCTAAATCTCTACCATCAATGACGTACTCTAATCAGCCATCTCTGATTTGTACTATCTGACAAGGATGCAGCCCGCCTTTGGATATTAATGTTTTGTTTAATTAACGAAACTCTCTTTACTTGTTAAGAGGTATCTTCATGGATGTTGGGCGTCCAGCTCCCCGCTGAGATGCTCCTGCTTCAGACGTGTCTGAGCCAAGGTAACCCGGTGGAGAGGACTTTGTGTCATCCCAGTCGTCATCCCATTCATCATCATCAACAGCTGAAGGGGAGAAGCGGAAACGAAAAACTAGGTGGGGGGAAAAAACTGCCACAGATTGAGACACCGCTACTAAAATCACAGAATTTCAGCTATTTGCAACCGTGACCTATCCAGTAGCGACAGCACTGATGTGACCACCCTCCTGCTGAAGTAAACAGAAGTGGGGTCTACACTTCCACTTCGATCAAGCCGCTCGCTCCAACAGAAGATTTAGTCCGATCATCCGTTAGAAAACTAGCAATTTTACCATGATGTATGTGGCACGTCAGAAGGGCCTAGGTCAGGTCCTGTGCCATACCAGGTACATCATATGGGAAGGGGAAAGGTTACAAGCAAGTCCTGTGTAGAACAAACTTTAACTAATTGATGTGATAACTTGAATGGGTTAAATCTAGGAGAAAAAAGGGGTAGACAAAATTATTTTCAAAACAATTTTGGGAAAAGTCTGCATTGATTTAGGTAATAATGGAGACCAAAGTTCTCCTCCTTATTTTCAACGCTCTCCAATCATCTGCTCCTCCTTAAATATATCATTTTTGATGTCTCGCAATGCCCCTGCTCGTCTCCTGCACACTACCCATAACAGCCTCCTTTCCACCCCTTTCACCTCTACTGCTCTCTAGCCGTCAACCTTTTTTCCCCCTCCCTGCCCCTCTTACCTGTGTAACTCCCTCACATTCAGTATACACCAAGCACCATCTCTCCCCACCTTTAAGTTAAACCTTAAAACTATTAAGTTAAGCATTTCAATAGCCTGGGCTTATGGCTACTGTCCCACACCCATAGTCGCTCCTATCAACCAGTATGGTCAAGAGCTGCCATCTACGGCACGTCTTCCCTCACCTGCTGTCTCCCAAAATACCACTTAAGATCGTATGCTTCCAGTGGCATCTCCTTACCTATTGTCCGATTTTATTTGTTGCACTAATTGTATTATTCCGTGTACTGTATTGTCTCTTTTGTAAAGCGCTGAGTACACTGCGGGCACTATATAAATAAACAGGGCCCGAAAAATGCACTTGCCCATAGCAGCTGGCGAGGCAGCGGCCGGCGGCAGAAAACGAGGATTGAAGACCACAGGAGTGGAGCAGCACCGGAGGAAGACAGCTGGTGGTGGGAGAAGAGGACCGAGGATCGCTATGTCAGTGGAGCAGAGGTGTCGGACAGTGGGCGGCGGCAGCAGGAGAAGAGTACTGACATCATGCTGCGCTGTAGCAGCATCAGACACCGGAAGTCAGTAAAGACTTCCGGAACGGACTGCTGGGGTGGGCTCCTCCCCGGCTGTTCTCTTGTGCTGCTCACATGGTGTCAATGGTTTTCTCCTGCTCTTGTCCTGCTTCCGCCGCCGTTGCCCGCTTTCTAACGCCTCTGCTGCCCTGCTCCACTGACATGGGGGTCCTCTTTTCCCGTCGCCAGCTGTCTTGCCCTCCTGTGCCGCTCCGCTCCCGTGGTCTTCAGTCCTCCTCTTCTGCCTCCGCCCGCCCGCCCACTGTCTTCCTCCTCGGCTGTCCTGCTCCATCGAAGCCAGGTAAGTGAGAGGAAAAGAAGGACGGAGATGAGAGAAGGAGGGGGGTGAGAGAAGGAGGGGGGTGAGAGAAGGAGGGGTGTGAGAGGAGGGGGGATGAGAGGAGGGGGGGTGAGAGGAGGAGGGGGGCGAGAGAAGGAGTGGGCGAGAGAAGGAGGGCACGCTCAGTTGTACAGTGCGAATCCCTTTTTTGTCTGGCAAGCAGCATTTTTATAATTTGTCGAGCCCTGTAAATAAATATATACAGAAGAAAGAATTAGGTGCACTCACTGGATTTATGTAACTGCCTCAGGTGCACAGCGATCATCCCCCGCTGGGGAGACCTACACTACAGGACTCATCCTCCTAAAACAAGAAGGAGCCGGCACTCCAGAGGTCTTCATACAAAAAAAAAAAAAGAATTTTAATCCACAGATCAACGTTTGGGTCAAACACGCTGACCTTTGTCAAGATGGTCTTGACAAAGGTCAGTGTGTTTGACCCAAACGTTGATCTGTGGATTAAAAATGTATTTATATTTTGTATGAAGACCTCTGGAGTGCCGGCTCCTCCTTGTTTTAGGAGGATGTGTCCTGTAATAAATACATACATACCATAGGACCTATGTACTAAATATATTTTGGAGCAAAACTGCAGCAGAGAGCAGCATTTTAAATTTCAACCTCTTAGCATCAAGAAATCAAGCTCTATAATTGTAAGTCTGGTTGTGATTTGGAGGTTAAAAAAAAAAAAAGCATTAGTAATATACAAATTCTAGTGAGATGCAAACAAATACTGCACCTGTGTGCATCACTTCTACGTCCTTCTATATGCGTCAAAAAAGTTGCCCAGCTTAAGGTTGTAATTTTTTCCTCTCTAACAACCTGAACCAGATAACAGAAACGGTTTCTACATTTGATGCAACTGTGCCCCACTAACATTGTACTGTAGTGCATCGAAACACACTTTCTCTGCTCCCAAATCGCCTTAGTACATACTGTACAGGTCTATAAACGGAAGAAGAGGGATGATTTTCAATCTTCCTCCATGCCAATGAAATATTAATTTGAATGGCATAATCATTTTTTTTTTTTGCGACAATAACCTGGAGAAATTTATTGAGAAAACATGGTTGTTGAGTTCTAGAAAATGAGAAAACAGAGGTACCCTTTTTCTTATGTTTTAACCTTGCTCCACGCTAGCAAACAAACTATATGTATATAGTATATATAGTAGAGTAGGATTTACTATACTGTTAATGGTTGAGTTATTGAACAGAGAAAATTTAATATGTACTCTTATATACCCAAAATCAGACACCACTAGACAATGTGGTCTATGATGATGGCACCAGATCCATAAATAAGGCACTCTGGACTCTGCATGCTGTGCTTGCTAATTTTAAGCCACAGTGTCAACATATACAACCTGAAAACTATCCAACTAAAACATTTACAAAGCTCAAGGGTCTTACCCCAGCCATACAATATGGTGCGACCAACACGTCAGAGCACTTTCCATACAGTACCTTGCTTACCATTGCCTTCATAGTTCAACATATGTTTAACAGCGTCTCACATTTCATTACAAGAGCACAATTCCAACAATCATTAACATTTTGTATTCAACTGAATATATCATTTATATTGCTTTTGTGGAGGGGCACGCTAAGGAATCATGTTGAAGTGATTGCCCTGTGTTTTAGGTATTTCCTAAAACATTCCCAGTCTTAGGCCCGGGCCATAGAGGGGTGGGGAGAGCAGATGCGCGCTAACGCTGAGGCTCGCCTGCTTCAGTCAGCGCGATTGCACGGACTTGCAGGCGAGCCAGCGTGCGCGAAGGGAGCCAGGGGGAGGTGGTTGGAGGCGGGGCAGTGACGTCGCTGGGCCAATCGCCCGCGACGCACTGACGTCAATGTCACGGCGCCGACGTCACGGCGCCGTGACGTTGACGCTGCTTAAGGCTGATTGGATGTTTTCAGCCGACAGCGCGCTGAAAAACAGCTTGGCGCTCGGCTGAAAACTCCAAAGCCTGAGCACGCCTGCGGACGCTCGCGTGAGCCCCCTCATTGAGGATGCAGGGGCTCAGCGCGGAGCGTCCGCACGCCTCAGCACTGCTTGTCCTTCTATGGACGCAGCCTTAAGCAAATGTAAGAGGCGCTACAACCCTTCATTTTACATTTGTTTTTCCTTGGCATTTAACGCCACTGGATAATTTGATAGTGAAGTTTGTGATTAGGGTAAATACAAAAGGACAATTTTAAAAGAGAAATATGGCTTAAGGCACCTTAGTGGAAGTGGGGTTTGAGGATAAAACTGTTTTCCATCTCTATATTGTGGCATAATATATACAACCATGGGTGCCTAGAAGCATTGTTGGTAACAGATGATACTTTGTTAGAGAGAACTTGTTGCAAAAGTAGTGGTTGCCAAAAAGAAAGTGTATGCAGGAGTGTCAAGATAGAGAGGGTTTGGCCCGGGATTAAAGGGGTTACACCCCATTTGGCCACCCTCTACTCTCACCTGGGAAGCAAGGGGTTAACTGGACTGAGGTCCAGTAATGTGTTTTGCCTTGCTTCAGTATCCAAATGTTTATTCCCCTGTGTAAATGTATTGTGTTATCCTGGTGTTTGCACTCACACATACACTAGGGTTGATGCGGGAGGGAAGGGGTTAATGTTAAAATAGTGATTATAGCCCTTTGTGTAATTTTCCCGCCTTTTCAGGCTCCATTTTGCAGCCGTCCATAGGTCGCCATTGAGCCTCCATGCTTTCTAATGGCAGAAGTAGCAGTTTTGGACCTGTTTTCCAGCGACGACCAGCATGTGGCGTCCGAGAGGAGGAGCGGCGGTTTCCCATTGTAAGTCAATGGGCTCATTGACTTCAATGGAGATTCCTCAACGCCGGCCTCGAGGAACAGGTTGGCAGCCATCCAAACCGCAGACCGCAAAAGCGGATACAATGTCTTTTAAAAGAGTTGAATCACTACGGTCAAATTCAACGACAATTGGCGTGGGAATCTTGGGTTCTAGGGCCCCTGGGAATAAAGTTATTTTTGTCCCTAACCCCTAGGAACCCCCACACACGATCCACACCGGGTACGGGAATGAGGGACCCCCGTAAAGGGTCGAGCGGAGAAGGAGGGTCGCACCATTGAATCTTATGGCGGCAGGCGCCATGCATTGTCAATGGCGGCGCCGGCCATTGATTCCAATGGGGAAAAGCCGCATGGCGAAAAAACGACTAAGTGTAAAATGTTGAAATGTGTAAATCCATATCTCCGGTTCTGAAATGATCAGAGGGATGGGATTTGGGTGGCATATAGCCAAGGTTCAGGCTTTAATGCATGCCCCTTCCCAGCCCCCTCAGACCAACCAGACGGAGTATGGACGAAGGTAAAGATTTGTGGATTTTCTCATAGACTTCAATGGCGGCGGTTCCTCCATTGAAAGTCTATGGCGGGAAACTCCATTGACGACAACGGCGGAGTTGCTCCATTGAAACCCATGGCGGTGGAGCCTGTTGTTTTCAATGGGGATTTAGTGAAACGCTGAGATTTCTTTTTAGCGGAGATTTTTATAATAAAATATGAAGCGGTTTATGTGATATTTGTATAACTCCGGTTCCGAAGGTCGTAGCGGGCTGAAATTTGGACCCTATAGTGTACCACTTCCGGCATTAAGGTCTGGAAAGTTTGGACCCACTGGACCTTCCAGAACCGGGTATTTTAATATGTGTAGGTATTAAAATGTATATGGGGTTTTGGATCTGCTCTGAAAAATGCAGACTCCATCTTTTATGTTAAATAAGGCAGGAAGCGCATCCTGAAGAATTAACATAGCCCGGTGATCAAAAGCTAACTGTCCTGATTGTTTATGCTAAGGGCAAGAACAAAGGGGCTGAGTGTTTTTAAGTGTCGGTCTTCACACTTACAGGGAAGCCAAAATCTCCTTCAAAGAGATTTTTGCTAGACAGCTCGGCGCCTTGAGTGCAAGAAAAGGGTTGAAATGGTATATAAGTCAGAGACTCACCCCTTACTCAAATGTCTTTCGTGTCTTGATGATTATGAAGATTGCTGTATGAACTGCCAGTCCAGATATGACTGTTTCATCATTCCATCTTAAGTGAGTGTCCATATTTTGTCTGTTATTTGTATAATCTCATGTGTTCACCTTTTTCAAGAAATAAATTATATTTTATCATATCTAAGTCTCGTTCAGTTCAACCCAGTTATATTTGGTGTATTATTATAGCCTGTCACAAAGCTCCCATCACAAGGAGCAGCGGGTAAATGGGGGCGCTTACATGTACTGGGCACACTATTCTCTCTCAACTCAGTAACAATGTGGCACAGAAAGACTTAAAATGGTGAAAGTCCATTACTGACGATTTGCTCTTAAAGGAGAAATCCATGCAATATTCTTTTTACCTAAATCAGTTGTGTAGTATTAGATAACACCTATTACATTTTTTTAATTCAACTCTTAATGCCATTTTTAATGAGTTTTAATACATTGAGCATCCTTTGATTTCTATAGCAGATTTTAGCACACTTCCCCAGCAGTGCAAGATCTTTGCAACACATTCCTGTTTGTGATCATTTGTTGCCAATATTCCCAGCAGTTTGAGCTGCAAACTGTAACAATAGATATTACCTGAGTAATATAACAGTAGGAAGGATCCGAAGATTCCAGCGGTGCACAGCTTGTAGAGATGAGAGACCAGCAATGTGTAGATTAAAAATGAAATTTTATTGAAAAAACATATGGTATGGGGGACACACTCTGACGCGTTTCGGACCTGCGTGGTCCTTAATCATAGAGCTCTATGATTAAGGACCACGCAGGTCCGAAACGCTGTGCTCTACAAGAACGCTGTTCTCTACAAGCTGTGCACCGCTGGAATCTTCGGATCCTTCCTACTGTTATATTGCACACCGAGCGTGGATGCACGCACAGGGGAACAGCCATATGTGAGTATTGTATGTCTCCCTTCATTGAGACTGGATGACCGGTAACAGTGCGGCAACACAAGGGTCATGTAGGGCGCAATCCTACAAAGTAACGGTACGTTAACCCTTATTCATGTTATTTGTCATATGTGATAGATTCATGTACTAAGCACTGGGTCCAATACCTAAAAAGTTATGGTTATAGGCTGACTCCACAACAAAATAAGGATTTTTATTATCTACTGAAGTTCTGAACGAGATTGAGCACTGTTTTTGGGACTTTTGCCCCATAACTACATATTACCTGAGTAATATACTGTAAGAATACATTGTAGCTGCTGAGTTACATTGCCTGAAGGGTTCATTGAAACTGAACGGCAGTCAGTCACTTAGTCAACCCTGGGAAGCAGGATCTTTACTTATCGATTACGGGAGAACTAATTAATCAATAACATAGGTAATTAGTTTTCAATAAAGGTAATCAAAGGCTGCATATATTATAACATTTGTTTTAATGTGCCGCTGGACTGCCTCTTTAAAATCTAAAAGCTGTCTAATAACAAAGCTCTGGTATGGGGGGATCCAAAGGTAACCATTAGATGACTCTAGAAGAAAGAAATGGCAGGGCAAATTCTCCTAACATTATGCAGGGCTCTGCATAGTAAAATGCACAAGCACAATGTAAGGATAGCGAAGCCCATTCTAAACCATACAGCTAGCGCGAAAATAGATTTTTGTAAGAAAGCTGGGTATCTATTTCCAGAATTAACAATACAAGCATCACTGAAGTGTTATATTCCGCCATCCTTGTGCTTCTCACCTGGACCTTGGTAAGCCTGAGGATGACCAAATGCTGCAGAAGCCTCCCAGTTGTTCGATGTGTTGTTTTTCTGGTTCGTACCCCAAGCGTCGCTTGCATTGTCCGCACCCGAAGACTTGGTTGCATTCCATGGGTCCCCCGCATTTTTTACCTGGTTCATGCAAAGATGAATGATATTAGCTTCTGTCTAAACTGCTGAATTAATATTGTGCTACATAAAGATGACAATAGACACTGTATATATACTTTTACAGGGACAATGAGTTTCTGCCCTAAAGAGCTTACAATCTAATACCGGAGGAAAAGGAAGATAAAGTGCCTTGCCAAAGTTACATGAGTTGACACTGGAATTAAATGCAGCGTCACCCACTTCAAAGCAAGCATTCTTACAACTAAACTACTCCTGTTGAAATATGATCAGCCAGCGGTTTTTTACATGAACACTTCTTCAATAAAAGGAGCAGGCACACCGCGCTGATGCAAAGATCTATTTATGTTTTCCTTCTGTTCTTCCTGATCACGGTTACATATCAATATTGCACAGAACAATAGTTCAGTTTTGCAGAAATATTAAAACAATATATAACAAGAAAAATGGTGCCCACCTCCTGCATCACCTCTGCAATGCCCGCTACATTCTTTGCTCTCGCATGTCTGAACCCTAACTAGCCCCTACCACAAGCAGTATACATTGGGTATTACTTGAAATTAGTTCATGTGTATTTTTTTGGGTATTTGGCTCATGTTTTTTAAAGTCCTGTATTATTTATGTTTTTTCAATGGCCTACATACTGGGTATTGTATTGTATTGTATGTCTTTATTTATATAGCGCCATTAATGTACATAGCGCTTCACAGTAGTAATACATGTGGTAATCGAATAAATAACAGATAATATAAATAACAGATCATGGGATTAAGTGCTTTAGACAAACATAACATTAAGGAAGAGGAGTCCCTGCCCCGAGGAGCTTACAATCTAATTGGTAGGTAGGGAGAACGTACAGAGACAGTAGGAGGGAGTTCTGGTAAGTGCGTCTGCAGGGGGCCAAGCTTTATGTATCATGTGTTCAGAATGTTCACAGTGCTATTCGTATGCTTCTTTAAGCAAGTGTGTCTTAAGGTTGGTCCTAAAGGTGGATAGAGAGGGTGCTAGTCGGGTACTGAGGGGAAGGGCATTCCAGAGGTGTGGGGCAGTCAGTGAAAAAGGTTTAAGGCGGGAAAGGGCTTTAGATAAAAAGGGGGTAGAAAGAAGACATCCTTGAGCAGAATGCAAGAGTCGGGATGGTGCATAGCGAGAAATTAGGGCTGAGATGTAAGGAGGGGCAGAAGAGTGTAAAGCTTTAAAAGTGAGGAGAAGAATGGAGTGTGAGATGCGGGATTTGATTGGAAGCCAGGAGAGGGATTTCATGAGGGGAGATGCTGAGACAGATCTAGGAAAGAGTAGAGTGATTCTGGCAGCAGTATTTAGGATAGATTGTAGGGGAGACAGGTGAGAGGCAGGAAGGCCGGACAGCAGGAGGTTACAGTAATCAAGACGGGAGAGAATGAGGGCCTGAGTCAGAGTTTTAGCAGTCGAGCAACAGAGGAAAGGGCGTATCTTTGTTATATTGCGGAGGAAAAAGCGACAAGTTTTAGAAATGTTTTGAATGTGAGGGGTGAATGTGAGAGAGGAGTCGAGTGTGACCCCTAGGCAGCGTGCTTGGGCTACTGGGTGGATGATCGTAGTTCCAACAGTAATGTGGAAGGAGGTAGTAGGGCCAGGTTTGGGAAGAAGTATGAGGAGCTCTGTTTTAGCCATGTTGAGTTTAAGGCGACGGAGGGCCATCCAGGATGATATAGCAGAGAGACATTCAGAAACTTTGGTCTGTATAGCAGGTGTAAGGTCAGGTGTTGAAAAGTATATTTGTGTGTCGTCAGCATAGAGGTGATATTTAAACCCAAAAGATGTTATTAGGTCACCTAGAGACAGTGTGTACAGAGAAAAGAGAAGAGGTCCCAGGACAGAGCCCTGGGGTACCCCCACAGAGAGATCAATAGAGGAGGAGGAGGAGGTGTTAGCAGAAGAGACACTGAAAGTACGATGGGAGAGGTAGGATGAGATCCAGGATAGAGCTTTGTTCCGAATACCAAGAGTATGGAGAATGTGAAGGAGAAGAGGGTGGTCCACGATGTCAAATGCTGCAGAGAGGTCAAGTAATATGAGCAGAGTGTAATGACCTCTGTCTTTGGCAGCATGGAGGTCGTCAGTTATTTTAGTGAGGGCTGTTTCCGTGGAGTGAGCAGTGCGGAAGCCAGATTGTAGAGGGTCTAGGAGAGAATAGGTGTTGAGAAAATTGAGCAAGCGAGAGAATACAAGACGTTCAAGGAGTTTAGAGGCAAAAGGCAGGAGGGAGACAGGTCGATAGTTAGAAAGACAGGTAGGGTCAAGCTTGCTGTTTTTGAGTAATGGTATGACTGTTGCATGTTTGAAGGAGGATGGAAAGGTTCCAGAGCAGAGGGAGGAGTTAAAAATGTGTGTGAGCGTAGGGATTATAGTAGGAGCAAGAGGTTTTAGGAGATGGGAGGGAATGGGGTCAAGAGGGCAAGTGGTAGAGGGAGAAGTGGCGATCAACAGCGACACATCCTCCTCTGAGACAGTGGAAAAAGAGTCAAGGAAGGCAGGAGGAGAGTTAGGAAGAGGTGTAGGATGGGAAGAAGAAACAGAGGGGATGTTCTGACGTATGGATTCCACCTTTTCCTTAAAATAGTCAGCAAAGTCCTGAGCGGAGATAGAGGAAGGAGAGGCAGCTGAGGGTGGTTTGAGTAGAGTATCAAAGACAGAGAACAGTCGGTGTGGGTTAGACTTGTGCATGTTGACTAGTGCAGATAAGTAGGCTTGTTTAGCTTGCGAGAGGGCAGAGTTGAAACAGGATAGCATAAATTTGTAGTGAAGGAAGTCTGCGAGAGTGTGAGACTTCCTCCAGAGGCGTTCAGAGGAACGAGTGGAGGAACGCAGCATGCATGTGTGGGAATTTAGCCAGGGTCTAGGGTTAGAAGGGCGAGTGCGGCAGAGAGAAAGTGGGGCATGTAGATCAAGAGAGGAGGACAAGACAGAGTTGTAGTTCCTGACCAGGTTGTCGGGGTCTGTAGCGGAGGTGAGAGAGGAGAGGGAGGAGCGTAAAGTGGACTCAAAGTCAGGTAAGTGAATAGAGCGCAGGTTTCTGCAGAACCGGGGTATAGATGGAGGTGGAGAAGGGGAGAAGCGAGATAGAGAGAATGAGATGAGGTGATGGTCAGAGAGAGGAAAAGGGGAAATGGAGAAATCGGAGAGAGAGAAGTTCTTAGTGAAAACCAGGTCTAAGTAGTGGCCATCCTTGTGGGTGCTGGCTGCAGTCTACTGTTGAAGGCCAAAAGAAGAGGTCAGAGAAAGAAAGCGAGAAGCCCAAGGGAGAGAGGGGTCATCAATGTGGCAATTGAAGTCCCCAAGGAGAAGAACAGGGGAGTCTGAGGAGAGGAAGAAAGAGCCAGGATTCAAAGTGAGAGAGAAAGGCAGAAGGGAGATGAGTAGAGGTAGGTGGGCGATAAATGACCGCCACATGAACAGGGAGAGGAGAGAAAATCTGGACAGTGTGAGCCTCAAAGGAGGAAAAAGCAAGAGACGGAGGAATAGGAAGGGTTCGGTAACGACAGAGAGAGGAGAGCAGGAGCCCCACGCCTCCACCCCTGCCATCAGTGCGCGGAGTGTGGGAGAAGGAAAGGCCACCGAAGGAGAGGGCAGGGTGAGAGTGAGAGTGAGATTCCCACTGCTGTGCTAGTGCGGCCCAATTAAACATAAGGTGCGATGGACGCTTACTGAAATAATTAACACATTGATTTTGCCCGCTACATTCTTTGCTCTCGCATGTTTGAACCTTACCTAGCCCCTACCACAAGCAGTATACATTGGGTATTACTTGAAATTAGTTCATGTGTATTTTTTTTGCTGTTTGGCTCATGTTTTTTAAAGTCCTGTATTATTTATGTTTTTTCAATGGCCTACATACTGGGTGAGAGTGAGATTCCCACTGCTGTGCTAGTGCGGCCCAATTAAACATAAGGTGCGATGGACGCTTACTGAAATAATTAACACATTGATTTATCAAAGTGTATACATACACACATACATGTCTACAATATACACACGGGTGTGAAATGGTTTATGTTGATTATTACGTTTTGAATACTCTATTCTTTGCTATAATGTTACTTCTAATATTAATTTGTTACGTCTCATATTAATGTGCTCATTTGCATGTCGTTACCCAGAAGCCCTGGCTGCGGTGGAAGCGCTGTATGCCAAGAGATAATGGTTAAAAACAGGGTTGCAGACCTGCAGTGGCGTAAGTAGTTGTTTTGGGCCAACCCTGTTTCCCTACCCCCGCATCAAACAGCAGTGAGGGAGAGAGGCATTAGCTAGCGCAGACCTTGAGCCCATCTCTGTCCCTCGTTGCGGCCAATTTCCAGCGCCGGCAAAGTCCCCAACCCCCCCTGCTTTTCGGGGGTTTAGCAGCACGGTGGTTACGCCACTGCAGACCTGCCCGAGACGTGGTGATATTTTCTATCTGCTGTACAATATTAAAGTATACAGAATATTATAATATATACTGATATAGCTGATATAGTGTATAGTCTGTTGTATCTTTATTATTTTCCAATTTGTACACTGGGGGATATGTATCAAGTGTTGGAAAATGGTAAACTGATCAAAAAAGGTGCAAATTGCATCATTTTAACGGTCAATATAGGAAGATGATTTACTCCTTTCTGTGCTCCACTTGCGCTGTAAGCATTCTGCAGAGTGGTTACGGGAAAAGTTAGCATAGGAGATAATCAGTGCAATATTATAATGAGAGGAATTAAAAGTTGCACCTAAAACTGGTCCAGCTTTCCCCTTTCTGCCTCAAATTAATAGGTCAGGTTTAGGGGGCGTTGAACAGTGTTCTCAAGAAATCTGTGCCAAATGTGAGCAGTGGGATTAGCAAGTTTCATATATGTCACTGGCGCAAATGGTTTATTTGCTTTTACATTTTTGCTGCGTTTTGAAGCGAAGTTCACACTTTTGTTACAGTATCCCCATGGTAACTCTCAGGAGTATGTGTATACATCATATACGCCATATTATTCCAGGTCAACAGTGTGACATTGATCCAAGTAAAGAGATAATCCAGCGCACAGCCAAAATAGAATGGGCCCCAAGCCAAATAGTAAAAAGTAAATCTTTTATTGGTCCATGTTAAAAAATACAGAGGTAAGTACACTCCGTTTTTTTAACATGGACCAATAAAAGATTTACTTTTTACTATTTGGCTTGGGACCCATTCTATTTTGGCTGTGCGTTGGATTATCTCTTTACTTGGACTTCTACTACTTCTCCTGGCTGCACGCCTACAAAGACACACTGGACTGGGGCATATCTATGTGAGTACACCATTACAATTTCATGGTTTCATTCATATCAGATGTGAGTCTAGGATTTTCCCAATGAGGTTTTTGACTGAGTTTACTATTTCTCAGCCTTGACCTTCAGGGATATAGATATCCTGTTATTGACTCTACTACTATCAAGATTATTGTTATGGTTATTGCTGGTTTACCTCACTAGCCCCAGTGGTCTATATTGGTGTCTATATACTATTGAATTTTCCCAAGAGGACTGGAATCTAATGTTGGAGCGCATGTATCACTGATTTGTTCTATATGACACTGATCCAAGTCTGACTGTCTTACTATATAGCTCAATACAAAAGTACCTAACATGCCAGCAAATAATACAAGAGCAGGACTGGAGCATTATTGCAGCACTGTTGCAGAAGCTCCCGTGGCATGTTAGAGCAGTAGAGAAACACAGTCAAAGTCACATAGCAACAGCAGTATTGGGGATTCAACTCTCTGGGGGCTGCAGTTGCCTTGTTTGGACTATTGTTGTTGGCTTGTTTGAGCTATTTAAAGGCAGGAAAGTGTACTGTAGCTCTACCACCTCTCAGAAGGCTGACCTGTTTAGGTTGGAAGCCCATATGGATTAGTTTGTTTTGTTTAATGCTTTCTGTTCTGTTTTGATGCACTTCCCATGCAGACAACTTTCAACCCTTTGAGTGCTAGAGGGGCTGTGGCACTAGAGTGCAAAAGCCCCTCCCGGCACTACCGGTCACTGATGACGGAACAATAGGTGTCCTCCTCTCTCTTTTCCACTTGCACATAGATTGCAAAACAAGCAGGAACATTATGACGTATCAAACTATGTCATGGTGCACAGTGAGTGCCAGACCCCATGATGGAGTAGCTATGTCTAGAGGGCACCTAAAAAGGAGAGCGGACCAAAAGCCTGTGTGGTTAATTACTGGCATGACACATTACCTTTTCAGCTGCAAAAGTTTGTCCTCAACGTATGCGCAAGAGCGATCCTGGGACCCACACAAGTGGAAATTAGGTTACGTTTGCTTCACCCCAATAAGCCAAAAGCAACTGGTCTGGAAAAAATGCAGTTGTTGCTCACAATGAGCATCCGAACTAACAGCTGGTACGAAAAAGTAGTTACACAAATTGTGCTTCACTGTCCCAAAGAGTGTACACTCTAATATTGGTGCTTAAGGCACAAGGAATCACTCAAGGTCATAAAAAGAACTGGAATGCAGTGTTCTTACCACTAAGCCACTCCTTAAGCCCTAATATGGCTGAAAGTGCACAATGTTATTAGTACTGCTGTACAAAGCAGCAAGCTCCCAATTATAGAGGAGGATTTTTACAGAAAATCCAGTGTCTTCATTCTTTGTAAAAATCCTTCTAAAAAAACAAATTGGTGGAAAAAATGACTCAGATAAAGAGAGTAGTCTGACACGAAGTAAAAGGGAACAGCAGCTGTATGTTGGTGGAAGAAAGAAATTCAGTTACCAGTAATGCAGTAGAAATTGCTTGTTACAGCGAAAGCAAAAAAGGAAGGGAAAGCCCAAAGTGAGCAAAAAAGGAAGGAAAAGCCCAAAGTGAGCTTTCCAAGACTGCAAAGAGTAAAACAAGAAAAAGGAAATTGTGCACCAAAATAATTATTTATAGCAAACTTTCATTAGGCAAGTCAAGATTGCATAAAACAATAGGATGTTTCTGTCCATTCATAATCCATGGAGGAACAACTGACTGTACGGGGCTTAAAACTCACAGGCAGAAATCTTGCCTCCAGGAGACATCCTAGGGAGGGAGAGAATGGTGAGCAGCACCAAACCCCAATGAGTTTTCAGGTGCACTCAAATTAAAATAAATAAAACCTCCACAACAACGAGATATTCAATTGATGCATTTGCATATTTATCAAGTAGTAGTCTTGGGTACTAGGTATCACTTGTCTCATCACAGGGGGTATTGGTTTATCTCTGGGGGGATATAGGAGCAAATGGACCCACTCCTAAACTAACTCTCTCTCTCTCATTTGACGGAGATGTCAAATTATGCAGGGTTTTTTGCTGGCAATTTTGCATTGCCAATATTGGCGTTTAATGAATAGGCTATTATATATCTTCAGTTATATTAGATATGTTATTTTAAAGCGTGACTTCCTTTCAACTGCACATGACGCAATATCTACCAGTTACATTATGTTTTACTGCCATTAGTTT
Source organism: Ascaphus truei (assembly GCF_040206685.1). Classification (NCBI taxonomy): domain Eukaryota; kingdom Metazoa; phylum Chordata; class Amphibia; order Anura; family Ascaphidae; genus Ascaphus; species Ascaphus truei. The sequence continues at coordinate 231,807,880 of NC_134486.1, read as the reverse complement.
ACTTTGGCCCTATGTGGGACTATACCTTTGAACTATATTCTGCTCTTTAAGGTGTATAATTACAGGTATAAATACAATGAGCCACTACTAGGCTTGCTATACAGTCAGTGAAATCACACAACAGAAAATACAAAAATCCATACTGACTGCACCAAGACAGACACTCAAGAAATACATCACAGTCCGATCCCATAACATCAAAATGTCCTGATTGATATCTTTAAAAAGCTGCCACATCATCCACAAAGAGCAAAGCCCTACGTGTGTTTCACCAAAGCATATCTGGTATGGATAGAAAACATCCAGTTTCTCAGGTTATAATCAAGTCATCGAGGGAAGACAATCCGAGAGTCATGTAGCTGCCTTCTGTATCCAGTGCTCCATTACCTGGTCTGCGGGAGAAGGAGGTGGTGACGGTCTGTCACTTTCCTCAGTACCCGTCAGTGTCACAGGAACAAAATGCTCCATCTTTAATACAAATAGTAAAAAAAGAAAGAAGAAAAGAGGGAGTGATAGGAGAGAAGAAAAAGCAACAGAAAAAAAAAAAAAAAAGTAGCAAAAATAAATAAATAGGCCCATATTTACTAAGCCGTGTTATTCCATGAAGACACCTTCCAGGGCCGGAAGACACCATACGACACCTTCCAGGGTCGGAAGACACCATACGACACCTTCCAGGGTCGGAAGACACCATACGACACCTTCCAGGGTCGGAAGACACCATACGACACCTTCCAGGGCCGGAAGACACCATACGACACCTTCCAGGGTCGGAAGACACCATACGACACCTTCCAGGGTCGGAAGACACCATACCACCCATTCATTTGAACGGGCCATGAGGTGTCCTCCTGAGGTGTTTTATGGAAAAGCACTGCCTAATAAATATTGGCCCCAGGTGGTTTTGGTTGCAAGCAACAGTGAGTAAGCAGCATGTTCATTCTGCATATTACTAGAGATGCACAGAGTCTTCATAACAGAACTGAGAGATAAACAGGCTCCAAAATATATCCTGTGCGGCATGTACTGCCCCTCTTTGTCCAATTATCAAGAAGTAACACAAAGGAAGCTTACCGCTGACAGAATGTTTGAGAAGAGGTAGGACAACAGCAGTATACAATCCTGATGCATATCCTTTTTGAACTATTTAATTTAGACCTTGGTAAGTACCAAGGGTGAAAATTCATGCATCACTTTAATGTACATCTATGTCAAAGCAGCAACGATCATACATACATCAACGATACAGAGCTATACAGAGTATCTATACACACTTAACAGTGTGTGAAAGTCCTGAGTAGCTCCCAGAGCAGTGCAGACTAAAAATGGTACAGTTTACAGTTACCTGTCCATTTGGGGTATAAGATTGTCAACACATCAAGATGGCTGATGGGTACATAAGTAAAAATACATGTTATATTGTATTTTTTGCTGTAACGATTCAAACGTTTAAAATGCACACATGCTGCATGCAGCATGGCAGATACACACATGCCATTCACCTCCAAGATTCAAATTAGACAAATAGATAACAAGCCTACCTCCAGGCAATGCAGTGCAGGAGAAAAAGCAATACGTACAAGCATGCAGCATAACAACTCTCCTCCAGAGTACCACAAAATTACAGGTCACAAAAAATATACACAGACTGAACCACTTCATTGAAAACATACTAATTATTCACAGTACGGAGATTATTCTATATTTACACAATCAAGGAATACTACTCAAATAAGGTCAGCTACCCTTGAGATATGAATGAGACTTTATAGCTATGAAATCAGAATATGTGAAGAGCAGGAAGATATACTGTACAGATAAGAAGCGCAGTAGCAGGGTCACACTGGTTATATACCAGATTAAACACTGGTGATTCCAGGATCATTTTCTATGTACTGTATTACAACAAGATGCAAAAAGGTATAAGAAATGCAATAGCACAAACATAGCAATACATATAACGCACACTACACACAGGCGCACACAAATTTTAACAGAAGGGAAGAACCTCACCATACAATATGTATAGCTATTAAATGAACCGAAATCTCTTTACCCCGTAGTTCTACCTTACTATTATCGGGGCTATATTGTTGAACAGATATACACATTAAATCAGGGTCTTTCAAACTATTCCATAACCCTGACCACTTTAAATGTTAATAATTATTTGGCGGTTAACCATTCTTACAATTTGCTCAGCTTATCAAAATATTTACATGTATGTGTAAGATATACGGTACTTAAAAAAATACTGGATCTGGATCTAAAAATTAGTTGTCCGGAGCAACAGAAAAGGCAATTGCTGCAGGAATTGCTCAAAGTGAATTTTGAAAAGCACCAGGGAACACTACAAAAGTGTTTGGAGTTAATGTGAGTGAAATAAGAAAAGTTATTATTGGCAATATCACGTGGTCAGACCACGCACCAGTAATCCTAGAAATTGACTTAGAGGTAGGAATTATACAGAAAGGTGAGTGGTCATGGAGACTGAACGAGTCGCTACTGAAAAACAGTAATGTAGTACTAGTAATTGAGGACGCTCTTAAAAATGATTTTGCAGAAAACAATGTAGAAAATATATCTCCGGCAATATTGTGGGAGGCTCATAAAAGTGTTATAAGAGGAGTATTTATCCAACAAGCCTCTTTTAGGAAAAGAATAAGGGAAAAAGAAATGATAGAAATAAGTAAACTAATCCAAGATCTAGAAACAAAACATAAAAGAACAGCCGATAAAGAGATACTAGCAGAACTAATAACAGCCAGAGGAAAGTTTAATTTGTTAACAACCCAAAAAATAGAAAAGTCACTGGTATGGCTTAAACATAAATATTACGAGAAAGGTAATAAAATGGATAGATTACTGGCCAATCAACTAAAACAGAAACAGAGCCAATTTAATATCAGTAAAATTCGGAAACAGGATGGTGTAGTCTCACAGGATCCAAAAGTCATTAAAGAGGAGTTCAGGCTATTTTACGAAAAGTTATATAATATAGAGGCTGTACAGAAAAAGAAAAGGGAGTATATAGAGGAAGATATAGAAATATTTATGAAGGATATCCAAACTAAAACAATCACACCTGAGGCAAGAGCTAAATTAGATGCTATCATAACGTGGGAGGAGATAAAAAAGGTAATAAAAGATCTGCCTAATGGGAAAAGCCCGGGACCCGATGGTTTGCCACATACCTATTATAAGACTTTTGCCAACTCCTTAATAGTACATATTCAAAGTATGCTTAACACACTGAGAGATACGGGTAATCTATCCCAGTATATGTCAGAAGTTCATATAATAGTTATCCCCAAACCAGGCAAGGACAAACTAAATTGTGCAAGCTATCGCCCAATATCGCTTATAAATGTAGATGTCAAAATCCTCGCCAAGATATTAGCAAATAGACTTAACGAATATCTACCGGAATTGATAGAGGGGGATCAAACCGGATTTATACCAAAAAGAGATGCCAAAGATAACACTAGGCGAATTATAAATAAATATATCAAAAATGAGAAGAAAATATGTTTTTAACACCTATATCTTCTAGCTAGAAGCTCATTCAGTGTAGCACTCCTGGGACAGTTTAAATATAACTTTTATTAAGTCTCATATAAAATAAAGTGTGCATAAATTGAAAATAAAGAATACAATATTCAAATACAATGGAGGATGTTGCAGTGATGGAGTGAGGTTGAAATAAATTACCCAATAAGCGTTATCTGAATATATATAAATAAATACGCACTCAGGGACAACCAAAAGACCAAATTCTAGAAGGATAAGGTATCTCAATGCTATATAGGATTGTGATATAGAAATGTGCAATATAACAAAAATGCAGTCACATTTTGTGCCTTATTTGTTCAGCTACAGGTTGAATACAATTTGACTGCATAGTGTTATTATATCACATGTCCTTTGCAGTCACACACAGGATTAATCCACATACCACCAACCAATGACTGTGTTTAGCCCTCCACCTTAATTGCAGTATGTCAGTCTCCACCCTATATTAATTGATATTGTTTACCATACATTGTGATTTTCACAGGCATAGGTTTATCATTTTCAGTATCCATTAGTATTACAGCGGTGGACTTTACACTTAGCGATCATAGGTTGGTTTGATCGGTATGCTGTGTTTGTGACTGCATTTTTGTTATATTGCACATTTCTATATCACAATCCTATATAGAATTGAGATACCTTATCCTTCTAGAATTGGTCTTTTGGTTGTCCCTGAGTGCGTATTTATTTATATATATTCAGATAACGCTTATTGGGTAATTTATTTCAACCTCACTCCATCACTGCAACATCCTCCATTGTATTTGAATATTGTATTCTTTATTTTCAATATATGCACACTTTATTTTATATGAGACTTAATAAAAGTTATATTTTAACTGTCCCAGGAGTGCTACACTGAATGAGCTTCTAGCTAGAAGGTATAGGTGTTAAAAACATATTTTCTTCTAATTTTTGATATATTTATCATATATAGCTCATAGTACGCACCCGATGCCAATCTTGGCATTTGTGGATGAATCCATAACTCAATACTTATTTTTCACACAACTTGTGAGCAGCATATGTCACTTGCGAATTATAAATATACTGAACCAGGCCAATAAAACACAGACCCCAACTATGATACTGTCCATAGATGCAGAAAAGGCCTATGACAGAGTGCAGTGGAATTTTATGTTTAAAATGCTGGAACGTATAGGAACGGGTGATATGTTTAGACAGTATGTAAAGGCCCTATATAGTAACCCATCGGCAAAGGTCAAGGTAAATGGACAGATCTCGAACTCATTTAGCATACTTAATGGTACAAGACAGGGGTGCCCATTGTCCCCATTGATTTTTGCTCTAATAATGGAGCCGCTAGCAGAATCAATAAGAAATCACCCAGATATCACAGGAGTTCAAATAGGTGAGAAAGAACATAAGATCGCATTATACGCAGATGAGATCCTACTGATAATAACTAACCCGCTGGTATCATTACCAAATATAATGAGTGTTCTAGGTAGATATAGGTTAGCATCTAATTTTAAAATTAACCTAACAAAAACAGAGGCTCTCAATATAAATCTGTCAGCAGAATTAGCAGCCCAGGTAAAAGAAAATCTTCCCTTTGAATGGAAGAATAGAAGTATAAAATATTTGGGAACAAATATAACGTCAAGAGTAGAAGAGCTGTTCCAGGCTAATTACACCCCACTAGCTAAAGTAATAGAAGATGATTTAAAAAGATGGAATAAGAATATTATCTTGTGGATAGGTAGAATTAACTGTATTAAAATGAATATCCTGCCAAGGCTTATGTATCTGTTCCAGACTATCCCAGTGAAAGTCCCCAAGCAATATATTGCCATGCTTCAAAGTAAAATTAATAAATTCATTTGGGAATTTAAAAAAACAAGGATTAATATTAAAACGCTGCAAAGACATAAATCACAAGGAGGACTCGGGCTGTCGAATATTAATAAGTATTATCTTGCTACACAGGTGAACGCTCTTTTTCGAATGGTATCATTGTACAAAGAATAAACTGTGGGTGGATATTGAAAATAACTACTGTAAAAATATAGATACAAATAAGGTTCCTTGGCTCAGGAAGATAGATCGACCTAAAGATCTCTATGAACACCCTACTATCGGTGCAGCTTTATGTGCATGGGATGAAATCTCCAAAGATGAGAGGATCTGTACGTTCCCTTCCCCTCTCACTCCAATATGTGGGAACTCCGATTTTCCCCCAGGATTGGACTCTAGAATATTTAAAAAGTGAAGCCGAGTGGGGCTATTAAGACTAGGAGACTTGATGGACATGGGAGAAATCAGAAATTTTAAATACTTTCCGGATCAGTTTGATTTCAAAGAAGGAGAAAGATGGCAATATACGCAAATTGTCCACTATATGAACACCAAAAGAAATAAAAAAAAATATGTTGAGGAGATTGAATCCTTTCGAGGCGGCGTTGGTATTGCTAGGTGCTAGAAGACATAATATATCGTATATCTTTTTTTTTTATAACTTGTAGATTTTATTATTTTTGAAAATACATCTTATTTCCATTACTGCGTCATGCAATATCAATATCTCATGTGTATCTTGGCTGAACACAAACATTGCTCATTAACAAGGTAACATAAACATAGACATAAACATAAATAATAAATAAAACATAATACATAATTAAGGCGAAAGGGGAGGGAGAAGGTTGGGGAGGGGGTGGGAGGCCGCGACACCGTTCAACGCCCAAGGATCCGATGTCTATGTGCTGTTTGTGGTGCTGAACACTAGTGGTTTATCTAATAGTCATCCTCTGGTATCTCTTTTGCCGACGAATGAATTACCGCATCACAGGAGAACGCATTTACCAAATATTAAAGCAATGTGGTGGATCTCTCAACCCCTGGGATGTCTGTCGGGGCCAGCCAAGGCGTCCAGACTTTTAGAAAATTTTCGCCAGTGTCATTAACTAAACTCGTTAATTTTTCCATCTGGCATACGTACCAAATTCTGTTCCGAATCTTGGGGATAACAGGAATTTCACTTTGTTTCCATAGTGCTGCGATCTCACACCTCACAGCTGTAGCAAAATGAGCTATTAGTTTGAGATCTGTTTTTGCGAAACTCTGTCGGGCTCTGACCCAATAAGAAAAGACCGGGATCGAATTGAATTTCGAGGCCCAAAATCCTCTGTAGCCAATCGTTGATCTTATTCCATAATGGGACCAACTGGGGGCAAGACCACAGCATATGTAACAGATCAGCGGGTTCTCCACATTGCCTGGGACACAATGGGGAGCTTCCATTTACAAATTTAGATAATCTTAGCGGGGTAAGATACCACCTCATTAGGACTTTATATGCGTTCTCCTTTAATGTTGTACAAATCGAGCTCTTGGCCGCTGCCATTGCTATTTGAGTCCATTCGTCCAGTTCTAGGGTCTCCCCCAGATCCGCTTCCCATTTTAGCATGTATCCTAACTTGTGGGTGACTTTAACGCTAGAGCTGACCACTTCTCTATACATCTGCGATGTAAGTCCTTTTCTATTTGTCTCTCTCAGACAGAGCTTTTCGAATGTTGTCAGTGGGGGGGGTGTGGGTTCGATTTATTGTAGAAGGCTCTGATCTGGAGGTATCTATAAAATTCTGTATGTGGGATATTTTTATCCTCTCTAATTTGTGCAAATGTTATGATTTGGTTGTTCTCCTCCAGATCTTTTAATCTCGTTATATTATTATGTTTCCAAATTTGGAAGTTTGCGCTATGCATACCTGGAGCAAAATGAGGGTTTCCCCATAAAGGTGTCATCAGGTTATTTTTTGATGCAAGTCCACATCTAAATTTGGTAGCATCCCAGATTGCTAATGAATTGGTCATTGAGGATAGCGGCGGTTGTATAGCATATTTTCTTGCTATTTTTCGGGTCCACAGTAAATTGCTTAGCTCCAATGGGGAGCAAGCCTCGTTCTTCAATGCAACCCATCTCTTCAAATCAGGTTGTGTCTGCCATTGGGAAAGTTGGCATAATTGGGCCGCACGATAGTATGATATCAAGCAAGGTACTGCCAAGCCCCCTTCTGATGGTTGTTTCAGAAGGGTCTGTTTTTTAATTCTAGCTTTTTTACCCCCCCATATAAATGTGAAAATGGAGGCTTGTAGCTCGCTAATTTCTTTCAGATTCAACGGCACTGGGAGTGTTTGGAACAAATACAAGATGCGCAGGAGAATATTCATTTTTACACTATATATTTTGCCTATCCAGGAGATATTGAATTTCGCCCACCGCCTTATATCCTCCTTCAGTGCTTTGATTAACTTGGGATAATTTGCTTTATAGATTTATTTAAAATTGCTAGTGATAAATACCCATAGATATTTGATCGCCGTATGCTGCCAGCGGAAGTTGAAATTTAGGGAAATTAGTTTTTCGTCTGGTTTTGGTATGGTGACGTTCAAGGCCTCTGATTTTGATTGATTTATTTTGAACCCTGAAATTTTGCTGAACCTATCCAACAAGCTGAAAAGACTAGGGAGAGAGGTGAGTGGTTTTGACAAGACCATTAGTACATCGTCTGCGTATAGGGCTATTTTGTGGGTTTGATCGTCTATTTTAAGTCCGGAAATATCCGGATTATCTCTTACTTGTGCCGCTAGAGGCTCCATACACATGGCGAAGAGTAGGGGCGAGAGGGGACAGCCCTGTCTCGTACCACTCTTGATCTTAAATAGGTCCGAAGGGAAGCCTTGGTGGATAACTTTAGCTGACAGGCCAGCATATAGAGCCATAATAGCTGATATTAATTTGTTCTCGAAATCAAATGCTCCAAGCGTGGCTTTTAGGTATGCCCAGTCGATCCTATCGAAGGCCTTTTCTGCATCTAGACAACACCATAATTTGTACTTTTTGTGATTTGGCTAATTCTAGCAGATCAATGATTCGTCGGATGTTGTCTCCCGCTTGTCTATCTTTAATGAAGCCGACTTGATCTGGTTGTATCAGTCTAGGTAGGATCTGACTTAATCTATTGGCAATCAATTTAGCATAGATTTTTATGTCCGTATTAATAAGCGAGATGGGCCTGTAACTTTTACAGTCTAGTGGGTTTTTTCCAGGTTTATGAATTATGGAGATTGACGCTTGGAGCATATTTTCCGGAAAGGGTTCTCCTGCTAACACCGCATTGAACATGTTAAGCAGGTATGGGGCCAGGGATTTACTATATTTTTTATAATATAGACCCGAAAAGCCGTCCGGTCCCGGGGCCTTCGAGGTCTTTAAATTTTCAACAACTAAGGTTAGTTCTTCCATGGAAAAGTCACAACTCAGTCGCTCTCTCTCCTCCTCTGTCAGCCTTGGCAGCTTTGAGCTTGTAAGAAAGTACTTGCGAGCTCGTTCTGTATTCTGATTATGTACTATTTTATCCCCATTATATAATTTTTCGTAAAATGATATAAATTCTTCTACAATTACAGTCGGATTTCCGGATATGGAACCCGAGGATCTTCTAATGGCTTGTATACTTTAATTAGGGGATCTGTGTCTCAGTTTGTTAGCGAGCATAGTATCTGGCTTGTTTGCCTTATCAAAAAATTTCCTCTTTGACCAATTCAGGGAAATATCAGCATGGGAAGTTAATAGTAGGTTTAATTCTATTTTGGTGTCTTTTATTGGTTTGAGTAAGTTGGGGTTATTGGACTGCTTATGGTTGTCCGCGACGGCTTTTAATTTGGATTGTAGTAACCCTATTTTAGCCTCTCGTTCTTTTTTTCTTCTTGAAGCAATACTAATTAGTACGCCCCTTAGCGTAGCTTTGTGAGCCTCCCAAAGGGATAGATAGGAGTTCACTGATCCTTTGTTTAGCTTAAAGTATTGATCTATTTCTTTGGCTACTAACTGGGCGGTTTCTGGGTTTTTCAAGAGGGATTCATTAAGCTTCCAATTTGCTCTAGGTCTGTCTAGAATTAGCTGGGTGCACCTTAGCTCTATAGGCGCATGATTTGACCATGAAATATCATGGATCCCAGTATGGGAGATCTTCGGGACCAGTTTGCTAGAGACAAAGAAGTAGTCGATTCTGCTATACGATGAGTGAGGATGCGAGAAAAAGGTGTAGTCTCTATCATGGGGATGTTGCTCCCTCCAGATGTCTAGGAGACTATTCTCTTTCAGGCCCCGGCGTAACGTGTGGGAGGTATTTTTGGTATATCGAAGCCGAGGGCCCGATCTGTCGATTTTGGGGTTGAGGGCTGTGTTGAAGTCCCCCGCTATTATTATTGGGCCCTGTGCAACCTTACTCAGTTTGTTAAAAACGCATGTAAAGAAGTTGGGTTCCGTATCGCCCGGGGCGTAGATAGATGCTAGTGTTAGTGTTTGTCCATTTATGGAGCCTATTAAAATTATATATCTTCCATCCTTGTCTCTGATTGTCTTTTCCGCCTTAAATGGGCATTTATTATGGAATATAATCGCTACTCCCTTTGTTTTCTTTGTGGAGGATGAGAGGTAGAATTGTTGGAACCGTTTGTCTAAATATTTTGGGGAGCTCTTTGTGCTGAAATGCGTCTCCTGGAGTAGTATGATATCAGCTTGTTTTCGCTGATAGTCAGCGAATGCTACTCGACGCTTACCCGGGCTGTTTAAGCCTTTTACATTATGAGATATGATTATCAACCCCATTATAAATTATCTAACCGAGCTGCCCTAACCATAGAGTTTAGTATGTAGTGTATGTGGTTGTGCTTTACCTGCTGTTCATCTGTCCGAGACATCGATGTCCCTCTGAGGGATCCTTCAGCGCATCGCGAGTCCCGCGGCCGACCGGGAGGGGGAGGGATAGGAAGAAAAAACACGGAATGAGACATACAGTAAAGTAACTTCGGAGATCCTTTTGGGGTCCGAGACTCCAATGGATCTCTTGCCTTTGGAGGAAAGCTTGTGGCCCATACACCAAAACCTGGTGTATGGTTAACCGATCTGGGTCGGTCCTTTCCCTTCCAAAGGACTTGAATGAATGCCCTGCGTCTACGCAGGACGTTCCCTGTTGGCAACATGGCAAGGGCCGGGGATGGGAGACTCCCCCCCCTCGGCTCTGCTTGAACTAGAAAGCAATATAACACTCCTAAACATCTATTAACTTTAACTAAGAGATTAAGTAAACTCGAATTGTACGACTCCAGGCAGATATGTGGCGACCACTCTGGCACATACCCTAAGGCGGACTGTCCTGACCTGCACTGCTCCCTGCCTATCATGGGTAGCTTTAAGGTACCTAATATAGTCTTGGTTGACCTATTCCCATGCCCCCCTCTAAGGTTCCCAGCTTCTTCCCATCATCTGTTTGTGTAGCCCCTCCATGGCTAATCACTTTCCCTAGGATGTGCCTCTATGTTGGAGCTTCCCCGTCTGTCTCTCTGCCGGGCCATATTCTGTTATACAGTCGTGCTGGGTAGCGAGGTCCTACATCTATCCCTAGTTCTCGTCGTGGATGCGCTAAGGTGTGTTGCGTTGTTGCTGAGTGACCTCGTGGTATCCCCCAGGGGGAGTCAGAGCTAGAGCGCAAATTATAGTTATCAGAAGCATATCTCTACTCCCTCACGTTTCTCATTCATTGTTGACTCACCTCTAGAGTCTCTCCAATGTCGCTCAACTATCTGCCTCCTCCCCATGGGCCTCTGTGTGGTTCAAATTTAGATCTCTGGAGGATAGGGAAGCCTCTAAGCCTCCATCCCCTTTATGCTACCACAACCCTAATGAAATAGCTCCTTCGCGGGTGTATAGTTACTTAGTTGTAACCGCTATTCGCATTGTAACAGCCAGTCATTCCCCAATCATTCTTTTGTATTGCACACACACGCATACAGTATATAGCCTCCAGCCGCTGAATCAGGCAGAGGGAGGTAGTATATAGTCCTGGGCACGATGGGGTGAGACCGGTGTCTGGGGTTGGAAGCTGTCATCGTGCGGCTGCTCTGTATCCTATTTCCCCAACAGTCACTCTGACCACGGAGAGGGGGGGGGGGGCCGGGCGCTCTGCCCCCTCGGTGTGATCCGTGTGGCACTTATCTGCTGGTGGGTCCTCCCTCCTCTACTCGGCCCCCAGCGCTGTGGTCGGGTGTACCAAGATGGCCGCCAAGTCAGGATGCAGGTTTGAATTGTCCAACTTTACTCAGGTAGTCTGCGGACAAATGAACAGACTGCTGGTATCGCCCTTTTAAGGCTTAATTGATCCTTAATTGGGATCAATTAAGGGTCTTGTCTGGAGATTTTCACGCCGAATTCGTCACTCTGCTCCAGCTTGGCTCAGGGGAAGACGCTCCCGCACCCTCCAGGTCAGTGGACTCTCCCCTTAGGCCCAGTTTTTTCAGAAATGGGCCCTTCTCTTCTATAGAACGCAGAGTGTGGGCTGCCCTGTTCCTTAGTACTATAAGGCCGAATGGAAACACCCACCGGTACCGCACACCTTTGTCTCGGAGCAGTTTGGTTATGGGCATGGGATCTCCGCTTGGCAAGGGTTGTAGGCGCCAGATCCTGGAATACCAGGAGTTTAACCCCTTCAAATTCCACTGTACCTGATGCCCTGGAAATTTGGCAAACTGTCTCCTTTATTTTAAAGTAGTGGAGACGAATAATAATGTCTCTTGGGGGTTCGTTGGGCTGCGGCTTTGACTGGAGGGCTCTATGGCATCTGTCCAGATGCAGGTCTGACTCAGTCTTATCAGGGAAGAGGCTTGTCAGCCATCTTATAATGAAGTCTTCAGGGTCTGCAAACTCTTCAGGGACGCCACGCACCCTGATATTATTACGGCGGTCCCGGTTTTCCGCATCTTCTTGTTTGCATAATAGTTCATTAATTTTTGCGGACCGCTTTAATCGTAGAGTCCAGTTTTGTCTCGAATTCGTCCGTTCTGGAGCCAATACTATTAATGTCGCGCTTCAGGTCCCCTAGCTCCTTGTGCATATAGGCTTTCATTTCATTACAGAATTCCCTCATCACCTTCCGGGTGATCGATTCAGTATCTCCTGGATCAGATCGTTCCTCCAATAACCGATCATCCTCTGAGTCTGACTCCGCGGACGGCGTCAGGGTTCCCGCTCCATCTTTGCGCGCAGAGTCCGTTTTATTAAAATATTTGGTGAGTACCGTGGCCTGGCGGCCCGATTTCGGTCTCGTTGGCATCCTGGATATTTCCTTATCCGTTTCGTCGGATTTGTTAAAGGCTTTAATGATTTTTTATGTTATTTGAGTGTTTTTTAGTTGCCGAGGGGTGCGGAACTCACACTCTAAGCATCCATGCACCTAGACCTCGCGCATGCGCCGCAATATATCGTATATCTATAAAACAATATTGGAAATCGAAGCTGAACCTAAGCCCGGATTTGTATTAGCTTGGGAAAAGGAACTGGGTAAGGAATACTCTGCACTAGAATGGACACAAATGTGGCGTAATGCCAGCACCTCCTCGATATCGACGAATATACTGGAAAATATATATAAGATAATGTACAGGTGGTACTGTACGCCACAAAAACTGAACGCATGCTATCCAGGAACGTCTGACAAATGCTGGAGAGAGTGTGGGGAGGTGGGTACAATGCTACATATCTGGTGGGAGTGCAAGAAAATAAAGTGTTTCTGGGATGAAATAGTGGAACAGATTTTCAATATAACCAAGATCAGAATCCCGAAAGACCTGAGTATTCTATTGCTAAACAGAGAGGGGGTCGAAGGGCATAGAATTAGGAAATCCCTACTAATACATATGCTGAATGCAGCAAGATGTACTATAGCTGCCAACTGGAAAAAACTGGAGGCGCCCACTATGAGACAATGGGAGTCGAGAGTATGGGAGGTTATGAGAATGGAACAGCTCTCATATATAACAACTGACACAAGGTTAAAATATGAGATTCTCTGGCTGCCGTGGTCTGAGTTCACTGGTAATAGAATACTGTAAGACGAGAAAGGAATCATCTGCCAAATTGAGAATAATATGGATAAACGGGTTTACTAAATATGGAGTTGACTTATTAGCAGAGTTTAATATAAGAGAATTTTGTTTTGTTTTTGTTTTATGAATGTATTTATTGTTTAATAATCTATATCTATGACTATTATAATTTGTATATTGTATTGTGATTGATTTGTTTGATTTGGTAGTGTATTATATTGTGTTATGTGTTTACTGTTATAAAAATGTTGACAATAAATAAAGAAGTAAAAAAATAAAAAAAAGTGTTTGGAGATCAGTGATGGTCCGAAGACCACAGTTTTAACATTCCCTTTGAGGTCTTTAAGCAGCTTCTACTCCCAAATACTGCCAATATGAAGGAGAGCAAACCAACGAGATTCATGCACAACAAATAAATATATAATTACAGATAGCTGGGGGGGGGGGGAGAGTGTGGATAAGTGGGTACAAAATCAATGAAAGAGGGTTGGTGTTGGAAGCAGAACCCAATTCTGTGTCTAGTAGTTAACAGACACTACCTCCAGGTTCCCCAATAAGAAATATTTTAAGAACAAATGTGCAGAATAAATAAGTGCAATTATATATTGGAGCAAGGATTTAAGCATGTCGTAAAACCGTTGACCCAGCAGCTGATTTATGACAGGGGTGGGCTTATGTTGTTTTAATGGGGAAAAAATATTATAAGTCTCAGTAGGGTATTATGAAAATCAGAATTCAACAGAGGTGTGTTTGGGATAAAACACATGAATTTTCATATTTCTACGTCAGGGACCTCTCTGGGGGAAAATCTATGACATATGGTAACATACTGTACAGGGATCTTTGTCTTATCCTGTTATATTAAGAAACTATTCTGCATTTATTGTAACTTTATGGTCTTGTAATCTAAGCTCTGTAATATATATATATATATATATATATATATATATATATATATATATAAATATATATATATATATATATATATATATATATATAAAACAATTATTTAATAAGTAATGCTTTGGTACTCTGAATGAACTGGTGCGCGCTCTGGAGAGAATATTTACATTTTCGGACACATTTACATTGGCATAAGTAGCTGCAAGAACTGCGTGCGAGTCTGCAGGACGCCAAGGAGAAACAGGTGAATGCTGAGGAGAAGCAGCGAGGTCTGCATGAAGAAAATATCCAGACTGCTAATGAAGTGAAAATGCTGCAAGAGCATTTGAGTACCCAGTGTGTCCCCAGAGAGCAGCATGAGGAGCCACACTGAGCATAACCAGAGCCTCACTGGAGGAGGAGCTTAGAGGCCAGGTAACTCTGTATGAGAGGGAGCACGAGGCTGTCCACAAACAAGCAAGAGCTAGAGGATCAAATACACTGCTCCATCCCAAACAGTCAGTACACCCAGGAGAAAGAAACCTGGAAAAGGCAAGCTGCTGGTATCCTATTGAAAAATTGGCAGAGATCCAAAACCTAATGAGGGATGCGTGGAAGCAAGCTCAGAGCGAGCAGTGAAGAGATGAAGGCTCTGAGAGAAGAATTGCAGGATTAACTCAAAACAGTGGTTTCTCGCCAAGCAGTGGAACTTGCAGCAAAGCCTATAAGTGGAAGAGCTAAAGTTGGCAGCTGAACACACATCCCAGCAACTCTCAGATCTCGGAGCTCAAGTTACAGTTCGCCAAAAAGGAAAAGAGGGAGGTGTCTGTCCGTCATGTGGCCGGCCTGACACCGCACTATTAGGCCAAAATGGCCGGTGCCTGCAAATTGCTGGACCACACGGCCAAGGTACGGGAGGAGCACCGGCAGCTGCAGGTCAGAAATAAAGAAAAGAAAAGAAATTTATGCCTTGCTCTGAGTCAGCTGGGAGATGTGGAATCGTGACTCAACTCCAAAGAAGATGAACTGGCAACTGCATTGAGTGGGAAAAGAAATGCAGAAGGACAGCTTCAAGAGCTGAAAACTCAAATAGCTGGTCTTAAATGCTCTTTAAATTATACCACGAAACAGCACGAGACTAGGACAGTAGAAATAGATTCCAGACATCAGACAGAATTCAAAAGCAAACTGGCAGAGACTTTGCAAGACCTGAGCAAGGGTTACAAGGAACAGACATTTAGTGCTAAATTGGAGTCTGAAAAGATGAAGTTGGAGAAAGAGATTACAAAGCTACAAGAGATATACGTTGGTCACAAAATGAGACCACGGAAAGTGAACTCAATGCCCTCACTGATTTTTATGAAGAGCCTGATGAACCGGTTGCTGGTTCCTGTGCTGTCACTATGGGACAAGTACTTTGCCCATCAACAAACCACCAGTGGTGGGTCACCCAAAGTCTGCCTTTGACCAAGTTGTCCCTGAAGGGCCTGGAGAATCGTCCGGAGAACGCCCCTGAGATGGGGGATTAGTGTCAGTCTTCCTAGATATCCTGCTCCTATCCACAGTGCCTTTGTCTGTCCACTGGGTGTGGTGCTGTTTTCTGTCTGCTCTGGGGTTCCTCTGTCTGTCTCCTCTTGTTGGTCCTGTCCTCTGTCCTTATAGGTTCCTGTTCCTCTCTTGCCTTTGTTTTGTGCCCTGACTCTTTATGCCCATGCCCCTGTTTTGTTCTGAGTCCGGTACTTAAAGGCTCTTGGCTATTATCTGGCTTGTCCCCATTTGTTTCCTGCTCCCTGCTTCCTAGTAGAAAACACAAACAAAAGTTCCCTTATGAATGCACTCACAGTAGCCAGTGTAGTTAAAATTTGCACCACATTATATCACTAGGCTGATGCTGGTGTTTTCCCCTCTCTCCCCTTACCCCAATATTATACCCTGCTCCCTAGTCTCAGTTCCTGCCTTCCTGCCTGGACCCCGCTGATTCTTGCCTGCCACCGAACCCTGCCTGTGACCTGACAATCCTGCTTGCCACCTGCCACCAAACCCTGCCTGTGACCCCCGCGATCCTGCTTGTCACCTGCCACCGACCTCAGCCCATGACCTCAACAATCATTGCCCTCCCTGCTGTTCCGGACATCGAGGTCCTACCTGCTCATGGAGTCCCAGTGACACCAACACATTGTGTTTCTAGTGCAACAGAAATGCTCATGAAAAGATACCAGTTTAAATATTCTGCCTCCATAGGTATTGCCCAATTCTGAATTATTATTTTTCTAAAATCGGTAAACTTAATTAATTTGGGTGCGTTAATGTTTTAAAGGCGCCAGTGTCACTGTTTAGGCAAGTGAGACACATTGCAGGCAAAAGATGCATCACTACAATGTTTGCATCACTATTTAAGATGGTGATCAATGTCCCGCTAGAGCTTAGCAAAGCAGAGAGTTTACAGACTGTATGAATTATATTTCACCATGGATCAGATTTAGGCACAAGGCTTTCAGGAGTGTGTTGCCAATTATAGCATAAAACATTTAAGAGGGGCAACAACACTTAATAGCCATTTCTATGACTATACTAAATTCTTTATGAGATTCACTTGCCCACACCCTGACATGCACCAGTTTCTGCTCTGTACATTAATGAAATAAGAAAATAAGTAGTAGGTAGCTATGATAAACTACAATGTGAAGCTTATATCCCCACACCTATTTCTGTTATGCTTCGCCTCCATTCATTCACAATATCATTTCATTTTTAAGCTTTTTTTTCCTTCTCCAACAATTCAGTCGCCAAAAAATATGGAAAAGAATGCCAGAGACCAGGGACTGTGCAGGACCTAGTAATGACAAAGCAGAGTTTTTGTTCCTAGAGTAGTTAAGTTAATTAACTATCTGCATGAGGAGGAGGCTTTAAACAAGGGTCTACTAGAAACGACACTGCACACAACACTGCAGAGAAGTGTTGACCATGAGAAAAAGAATGCACCTTTGGAATCCAGCTATACCAAATGACTTGCTCTGCAATATAGTATGTGTCCAAGAAAGTCTAAAGTCTATATCTGAAAGGTATATTTTATTGATACAAACAATCTGTTATTATTTCATCCACAAAATATGTAATAAAAAAAAAATATATATATATTACTGGAACTGATGTGTATTTGACCTGAAGAAGAATAGATTTGTTGTAGATTGTGATGCCGAAAAATGTCTACAGAACCTTTGAAACAGTTATCAAGTCTGCATTAATTATCCATAAAAATCTGGCATCTGTATCCCAATATATATGATCCTGTATAGTCCTGAATTGCACCTTTATGGCACAGCTTTTCTTCTTCTTTCAGCTACTTCTATTTAATACCTTTATGGCGATAATACAGGTATTTTGTTTGAAACATGCACATACTTTAAAACAGCCTTGCAAGAAGCTGGGCACCCAAGTTATTTTACTGGGTCATTGGGACATTTGGAAATATGTCTCCTACAGTATGTAACTTTGTCCCCCTTGAGAAAGTTGGTGGAGGTCACTAGTTTTTTTTCCAGCAGGCTCCTAAGAATTGGAATCTTATATGTAAAGCTGATTTAAAACTACTTCCCTAAAATATGGTCTTTTACATTGGAAAGTATACGGCAGTAATGAGGGCTATTGCTTTAAGATCTATATACTACTTTACCACATAGTATAAAAGCTTTTGCATTTCTCAGTATTCAAGCATCGTACAGTACCACTACTTTGATGTGCTAGGTTTTCCATCCACAGCTCTGAAAGATTTATACAGTTTACAATACCACAGTTTTTCCAACCCAAATGTCTTATAATGAATATTTGCCCTTCTGTGTCTTTTCATACGCCTAAAATACAACATAAGGACAGAACTTTTGGCCAACCATATACAAAGAGATTCAGGTTACATTCAGAGAGTTATAACGCGTTTGATGCAGCAAAAGGGTTAAAAGGACCAGTTCCCCCCAAAAATGACATATGCTGATAGTGAGCTCAATGTGATGTCTGTTAAAGCAGCTTACACAATGTTATTTTATTTACCTAGTGTTTAATTTAAATTGTATCTGAAAAACACAAAGCTTACGCCTGCAGTGCACTATTTACGCAGCAATCTCTGCTGGATGTTTATTCTGATTTGCGCAAGCTCCCAGGAAGCGCAGAGCGATTTTGAAAGCAGCCTCATCAGGAAAATGGTGTTCTCTGATAAGTCTTAGCTTACCCCTGGAGTTGATATTGGGGTCTCTTGACTTCCAGCATTCAAGCCCCCCCCCCCCCCCCCCACCCTGAGACATTTGTAGTTTTTTTGGTGCTGGTTATGAAAAAATAAAAAAATATGGCCATGGGTTCACAACTTCATCTCACGGTGACGTCACATCTTTCTATTAACCACTAGTGCGAGCCCCGATTCTGCAGCCATATTGTGTCCACCGGGCAACATGTACTCAGGCCTGATGGACAAAACTGCTCGTCGCTAAAGAGTTTTCAGTCTGACTCTCTTATAGATTTTACCTCCTTGATGCAGTGATTTCGGTAAAGGAGCAGTCCCCTGCCCTCCACATTCGTTTTGTTTTTTTACTTTACCTGAGGTGTTTCACGGTCACCCAGTTCCTGATTGTAAACATGGATTCAAATTTGTGTTGGTTTCTGGGAAAAAAAACAAAACCACCTACAAACATGGCCACCAGGGTGACCAATAGAAAGCTGCGACATCGAGAGCAAGCCCTCGACCCACGGTCATATTGTGTCTGGTTGGCAAAAATGTTTCTGCCCATTGGTGGTATCGTGGGAACTGGGCGGGTTACCAGATGGCAAGAGATCAAAGATCAGCTCCTAGAGACCCCCAGGTTCAAGTAAATGTAAAAATACAAAAACAAATTGCGATTAGGCTGCTGCTTTAACATGTGCATCTGTACGAGTACAACGTAATAATCCACAACTGTACATGTTGTGTTCCTGTTTCTCACAGAGATGAAGAATATGTTGGTGCCTTATGAATAAACCATAATAATAATAATAATGTCTATATTGCATTTATTGAAGTGTCTGGAAAGCCGTTGGAATATGTGAACATGTAATGCATGCAGGACTTGTTTAAGGAGACAATGAGGAAAGCGGAGTCGATAGAGGACAGGTTGAAGTAAAATGCTGAACATTTAGACGATGCACAGAAAACATTTAATACATAGGGCTGTAAAAAAACAAAAAAGGTAACAAAAATTAGAGCATCCAAAATCTTGGCCACAGCAACTAGAGCATGCAAAGCATTGGAAATCTGCACAAGTTTACGAGTATGCAAATACCTTCTTGTATGTGCAAAAGCTTTCATGAATTTTGTGTTTTCCAGATGTAACGAACAACCCACACCTGAAACATGCGTGGCACACCTACTGTACGTAAAATGCAATGCACTCAACATGCAGAATCAGCTTTAAGAGTCTTCAGGGTATATTGTAGAGGACTCCCGAGATCAATTGTTTTCAACCCTATCCACAGGGAACCACAGCTGAACCAGGTTATAGGGATTACATACAAATGAAATATTTGTTGGTAAACTAAACTTCATAAGTGTGCTAGTTATGCCGAAGGTCTGGAGCTCCCAAGGAAAGGGCTGACAAGTGTAGTAGATCTCTGAATTTAGGACTGGGATCCCAAAAATGTTTTTTTCCCCCCCTCCAATTTTTTGCCACTCCAATCCTGTTTAAGTGTCTCTTCAACAAATGTATACTTTGTAATGCACATTTACAGTGTGAAAGTGGAATTCTTTGCAGTTATGTCCAGTTGCTCATTAACCGGTCTCCTAGACTCTCTCTCTTGGCGTACTCCAATATATCCCCTTAACTGCCCTCCCAGATTCTCCCTAACCTTCTTTGTTAGCCCCTATTCAACATGCCGAGAAGTCATCTTTCCCTTGTAAGGCAATTGTTCACCTCATTCACATGAATGGACTAATCTTCAGCACCAGAAGACGTCTTCACAACAGTGTTGGCCAGCGCCATATCGTAATAGCACAAACTGTAGCCCTTTGGCACATGCACAAATCCCCGACATCAAAAGAAGGGATCATTTAGATCTAGATTTAAGGACTTAAATCTGAAACAGTTTCATGTAGAACGAGCTACGAAACTTCAATAAAACCATTCAGTCAGGAAGAAATATGAAAGTCCGTTGTAATGGCTAGATTTGACTAAAGTTCAAGAAGCAGAAGCATGTGCCTCGCGGTATAAAGATGCCTTTCCAGCTAGGGGTTCTACTTCCCCCCCATTAATCTTTTGAGGACCTCTGCACAGGTCCAAGAATGCACACCCATAGCACTTACAGGTGCAGCCACGAGTATTCAAACACTTGCCTTGGAATATCTGGGGCAATTTCCCAGTAATGCTGTAACATTTCTGTGACATTCCTGCAGACAGACTAATGGCCCATCGGATTAACACACCGGGGGTCCCTGGCAGTCCCATTAAAACTGACTAGGGATCCCTGCTGTGTTAATCCGATGGGCCATTAGTCTTTCTGCAGAAATGTCAGAGAAATGTTGCAGCATTACTGGGTGTAAGGGATCAGGGGACACGCGCCTCTCAGCGGGTCCCTGTCACCCCGGCTCCCAGTGCGGCTACTCGTTCCGGACCCTCTCCCCGTCGGCTACTTACCTCCTCCCGTCAGACGCCATTGCGCTCCTCCGGGCGCACGCCGCATCCTCCCACAGGCGGCCGGGGCGCGCGCACGGGAACCCTACAGGGCACGCGCGCCCGATCCTCTTGGCCGTCCTCTCGCACCGCTCGCTCCGCCCCCCATCGGCTGCAGGCTATCTCCACCACTTATCTGGCTAACTCCCACTCTGCGCACCTGAACCTATCCCTGGGCTTGCTCAGACAGGCCTCCGCTCCACCTCTTGCTACCATTGGTCCTCCTGCATATATAACCCCAGTCTTCCCTCTCCTTCCTCGCTCTGCATAGTTCTTCTGTGACTCCTGTGTGCGGTTGTCTATGCCTGACTCTGTTCTGTGTTACAGCTCACGTTCCTGTCCCTGCCCCTGTTGGATACCTTTGGATTTGATCTCGGCTCTCGTTAGACTTTGTGTACCTCGCTACTCCCTGGACTCGGCTTTGGACCTCACTACGCTGCTCTCTCCTGCCCTTGACCTACGGCTCTTGGATATTGACCCTCGGACTTCTGGCACCCCGGACGCAGCAAGTATCAGGCTAACCCTTTCTCACCAGGCCCGGCAACGCATCTTACCACACTGCGGGCACGCCCTCACTGCTGTGGGTGCGTGTTATACCCTTACCCACCTCAGTACTGGGGACTGGCCAGGTCTGCGGGCATTCAGGCGTCACACTGGGAGAATGCCCCAGATTTTTCAAAGCAGTGTTAGAATACTCGTAGCTGCTTCTGTATGTTGTTCTTGGAATAGCGAACCATTTTGCGCTTCTCCAGTAGCATGCAATCTAATAGTGATCACATGACCCTTCCGCCAAAATGTCTGTCACACTTCATGCTGAACAGCAGCAACAGGTTTTATGGGGTAATGTGTTCAATCTTGCGGCTTGGAGCCCCAAAAAAAACAGGCAAGTGTAAGTATTTGAGGAAAAAAGGGTTCCAAATGTGCACAGTCTCATCAGAGTATATAAAAAGGGGGGGGGGGGGAAACCACACAATAGTGTAATATTGTATAATACAATTTGGTCAAAGAAGGTAATGCACTCACATTTTATGCAGTCAAGCGGGCATTTCGGTTACTAAGTTTAACCACACTGATGTTGCAGGTTCTCTGTAAACAGGATACCTCCGGCAATGCAGACCGTCTCCAACGATAGGGTTCGCAGTGTTGTACAGGGTCACCGTTGACAGGATACTCTCAATAGAACAGATATAAACCAAAAATAGTGTAATGCTATATAAGTAGGTATCAGTAGAGTGCTAAAGCAGAGTGTGCACTCACATTTTATGTGAAGATATATAGGCTTGTGGTTGTGTAAAGTGACCAACTTATAAGGGTGGTTCTGGAATAACAGGTTAATTCCAAAAAGAAAAAGGGAAAGGACGCAGGAAAAAAATCTTTATAACATAAAAACAGTATAGCAATCAGATATCCAGAGGAAGCTAAATAGAGCAACTGGATCCCAACTCCCAATAAACCCCAGCGATGGCCATACACCAGGGGATATAGCCAGGAGGAGGTAGCAATGCTCCAAATAAACTCCCAAAAGGTCTTATGCAATCTGTAAGGTAAGTAAAAGATGTCCCAACGCGTTTCGTCTTAGCAGACTTCTTCCAGGGGGTTTCTAAAAGTCCTGCTGTTCTTTTCCCTATAAGTACTTTTGAATTTGGTGCCTTTTTTCGTTTATCCGGCTTCCATTGGTGGCGCATTGCGTTCCATTAGTCTATGCGTTCCAAACTGTAGTGCGACGTCGCGTCTATGACGTCATCACGCAGGTACAACGTGGATTGTGTGTGAGGTGCCTACACCCCACACACGAACAGCACAAGAATGTGGTGAGTGATAGGTGAGTAACGGGGTTAAGAAAGACACATTTAATGACCCAAAGCTCTACCTCATCATAGAGGAAATAGTATAAATACAGAAAATAAGTGTGGCAAATGTATGTAGTGTGAATATCGTCACGTGAACATATTGACGGGTATAGAAAGTGTCTGCGATCAACACGCAGCTAATAAGGGGTGAAATATGTAGAGGTGAATAACAAAGTGATATTAGCTGTCCCATACTAAGCTAGACCGTAAATAAGTGACACAGTGAATAAATAAATGTGTACAATAATAAATAGGCTACCTAAGGATTTAAAACAGTTGGCAGCCCCAACATTAGTTTTGGAGTAACTGTAGTGGAAAGGAATATGTGAGAGTGAATAACAGCTAGAAGGACATAATAGCTGTCCTGTACTTAAGTTGGCAATAAATAAGTGACACAGTGAATGGATAGATATATATAAATAATAAATAAACTAAGGATTTAAAATAGTGAAGTACTAAGTTACAAATATTAATCCAAATAATATCTTAATAAAAAGTAAAAGAATATAGTTCTAAAAGGATCACAATAACATATCACACTTATGTTAAAAATGCATTGAAATCAAAGTCAGCATTTAATCCTTTAGGATATAGGGTTTTTAGTTCAAAGATCCAGAAGGATTCTCTTTGTGATAGCTGTTTCACTCTGTCACCCCCCCTCTACTGTAATGTGTCTGTACATGTTCAATGCCCATGTATTTTAAACCTGTATAATTGGAGTTATGATATTTTTTAAAGTGTAGGGGGACACTGATTTTCCATCCCTAAATTAATGTTACGTAAGTGTTCGAGAATCCTAGTTCGGAGTGGGCGGGTAGTTCTTCCAATGTATTGTAGCCCGCATGGACAAGTTAGCATATATATGATGTGTGTACTTCTGCAGTTAATAAAAGATTTGATTTTAAAAAATGTACCTGTATGACGGGAACTGAAAGTGTCTGTTTTTTCTTGCCCATTCTTACATGCTTTGCATGTAGAACATTTATAGAAACCTTTTGGTAGAGATGGTAACCATTTATCTGTTCCACATGTTTTCTTTATTTTCTTTAGTGCGCTTGGTGCTAGAGAATCCTTAAGACTCTTCGCTCTACTAAAGACCACCTGTTGACGATCCTCCAAAAAGGCTCCCAAAATAGGATCTCCTTTTAAAATGTGATAGTGTTTCTTGATAATCTTTTGTATTTTATCAGATTCTCTATTGTACTTTGTTATGAATGGAATAAAAATTGTCCTTTATTGGCTTTTTTTCTTTTGTTATTAAAAGAATATCATAACTCCAATTATACAGGTTTAAAATACATGGGCATTGAACATGTACAGACACATTGGAGGGGGGGAGACAGAGTGAAACAGCTATCACAAAGAGAATCCTTCTGGATCTTTGAACTAAAAACCCTATATCCTAAAGGATTAAATGCTGACTTTGATTTCAATGCATTTTTAACATAAGTGTGATATGTTATTGTGATCCTTTTAGAACTATATTCTTTTACTTTTTATTAAGATATTATTTGGAATAATATATGTAACTTAGTACTTCACTATTTTAAATCCTTAGATAGTTTATTTATTATTTATATCTATCTATCCATTCACTGTGTCACTTATTTATTGCCAACTTAAAGCTGCAGTTCAGGCTCCTGTTTTTTTTTTTTTTGTTTTTTTAACTTCAATAGTTTTATCTGGGCAATCTCTACTTACCTAAAAAAACTGCATAGCTGCCGGCCAATTTGTTCTCCGTCTATTGATCGGCAAAGTTTGGCGACATCTTTAAATATGGGGAATGTAAATCGTTGCTATAGGAATAAGCATGCTTGTTAAAATAGAATACAAGAAAATTGGTCTTTCAAAGTTGTTTTTTTTAAAAACAGAAAATGCTAAAAGTATCTTTTCTTACTACAGAACTGATTTATTAAAAAAAAAAACACATGCAGGATATTGCCTGAACTGCAACTTAAGTACAGGACAGCTATTATGTCCTTCTAGCTGTTATTCACTCTCACATATTCCTTTCCACTACAGTTACTCCAAAACTAATGTTGGGGCTGCCAACTGTTTTAAATCCTTAGGTAGCCTATTTATTATTGTACACATTTATTTATTCACTGTGTCACTTATTTACGGTCTAGCTTAGTATGGGACAGCTAATATCACTTTGTTATTCACCTCTACATATTTCACCCCTTATTAGCTGCGTGTTGATCGCAGACTCTTTCTATACCCGTCAATATGTTCACGTGACGATATTCACACTACATACATTTGCCACACTTATTTTCTGTATTTATACTATTTCCTCTATGATGAGGTAGAGCTTTGGGTCATTAAATGTGTCTTTCTTAACCCCGTTACTCACCTATCACTCACCCCAATCTTGTGCTGTTCGTGTGTGGGGTGTAGGCACCTCACACACAATCCACGTTGTACCTGCGTGATGATGTCATAGACGCGACGTCGCACTACAGTTTGGAACGCACAGACTAATGGAACGCAATGCGCCACCAATGGAAGCCGGATAAAAGAAAAAAGGCACCAAATTCAAAAGTTCTTATAGGGAAAAGGACAGCAGGACTTTTAGAAACCCCCTGGAAGAAGTCTGCTAAGACAAAATGTGTCGGGACATCTTTTACTTACCTTACAGATTGCATAAGACCTTTGGGAGTTTATTTGGAGCATTGCTACCTCCTCCTGGCTATAGCCCCTGGTGTATGGCCATCGCTAGGGTTTATTGGGAGTTGGGATCCAGTTGCTCTATTTAGCTCCCTCTGGATATCTGATTGCTATACTGTTTTTATGTTATAAAGATTTTTTTCCTGCGTCCTTTCCCTTTTTGGAATTAACCTGTTATTCCAGAACCACCCTTATAAGTTGGTCACTTTAAACAACCACAAGCCTATATATCTTCACATAAAATGTGAGTGCACACTCTGCTTTAGCACTCTACTGATACCTACTTATATAGCATTACACTATTTTTGGTTTATATCTGTTCTATTGAGAGTATCCTGTCAACGGTGACCCTGTACAACACTGCGAACCCTATCGTTGGAGACGGTCTGCATTGCCGGAGGTATCCTGTTCACAGAGAACCTGCAACATCAGTGTGGTTAAACTTAGTAACCGAAATGCCCGCTTGACTGCATAAAATGTGAGTGCATTACCTTCTTTGACCAAATTGTATTATACAATATTACACTATTGTGTGTTTTTTCCCCCCCCTTTTTATATACTCTGATGAGACTGTGCACATTTGGAACCCTTTTTTCCTCAACGACTCAAGTAACCCAGAACGAACCCATTTGCTATCCGGCGCGGCACCCATCAAAGAGATCCCCATAATTTCTGGACTATATCGTATCCTTTTAATTTCACAGTTTTCGCGCTTGTTTCTCTCTCTTTTTTAAGTCTAAGTATTTGAAGTTATTTATTGAATTTTTTTAAATGTGTGAAAGTTTCCATTCATAGCAGGAATTTAGAGGTGGTCATTGCTGATCGTATTTCTTCCAATCCCATCGAGAACATAGTCATAAAGAAATCTTTCATTTTATGATGTAATTTATTATTATATTCATTGAGCTAATTTACAGGATAAGTTATTTTTGGGAGGACCAACGTAGTGAAACAGATTAAAGGTAAAAGTCAAGTCTCCATTTAAAATTGTTTACACGTTTCCAAGGCAACTACCCAAAAATATTTTAATATACTTACACGTGCCTTTATATTTATTTTGAAAGCATCGGTCACCAAACTAAAATCTCTTAATGAGATAATTGAATTGAGTTCCTTTTAGTCTTATGTGGGACTGAGAAATGTAAAAATAAATTCTGTGTATTACATCACATAAGAAGTCTTTAACTAGTTCTAAAAAAGGGTGAAATATAAGGGGAGCAAGGGGGAATGGGAAGAAGGAGAGGTAGCTGCTCTTGCTACAGTCTAAAAGCAGGTAGGTGCCAGGAGCAATAGTACATCAAGAGCGTAAAACTGTTTTTGTCCACTATTATTTTACCCAATCAAATAAAGTTATTTTTTATCTTACTTATATCACATACATCATTAGAGTTCTAAAAAGGGGCCAGGTCTGAAAACATTTAGAAGTAGAAGGGCCACAAACTTCTTGCAATGTCATTTTAGATACATTTAAAAAGACTTAAAATTATTATATTTCAACATTTTGCAACGGTTTAGAACACAGTTACATAACCTTAATTTACAAGTGAGTTTTAGTGTGAAAAACGGCACTTGGCTGCGTAACTTGTACGAAAGGAGCATGAAGTTCTAGGGCCACATCAAACCCCTTTTCAGTCCGCCAGTTGAAGATCCCTGCATTACATAGTGATCCCTAGCCGTCTATTCACGCTGCGTCAAAATATACACCTGGACTAAAACATCAGTGTTTCTTAATGGTTAGGAAGTGGTTTAATCAAACTGACAATCTGTAAGGCATAAATGCTGCCAAATGGAAGTGCCCCCCTCACCCCCCCTTTCAGAAGCTCTGATTTCACAACGCGTGTGCCACGAGTATATGAAGTGAAGCTGCCACATACCTGCTCACTGTTGTTTGCTGTGGAGGTGGCATTCTGCGATGCACCTCCAGAGAGAGCATCAAAAAAAGCCAGATCTGCCACTGTATTGCCACATGCCACACCACCCGATGGGAACTGCGAATGAAATACATTACAGCAACATGGTTTAGGATTCTCATGTCTATTCTAAGCAATCCTCCACTAGACTGACCTCCACCACCTTTGTTGGGAAGCTGTTCCATGGATCCACAATGATTTCATTGAAGACCTTTCGCATGTTTCCATCAACCCTACAAACTTCACTGGTTGACCTAGTATTCTAATGTGGTTTTCTTTAAATTATCCCCTGCACTGTACCTTGATAGAAACATATATAATTTGACGTCAGATAAGAGTAACCGAGCCCAATTAGTCTCCCATTTTCTTATCTGCCTTAGACTATTTGAACCTTGGCTTTCCTTTATAATAAAGAAAGCATGGTCTATCCCAAGCACTTGTGAATTACAGTTTCAGTCTCTATCGCCTCTGTTGGGGGGTTATTCTACGAATCCACCCCCCTTACTGTGTAGAAGTACTTCCTTACATTTCCCCTCAGCATGACCTTTGCTGTTAATGCTGCGGACATAGTGCAGACGACTGCGCGTGCAGTACGAACAAATGTATGCAAGTGCACCAGTCCGGCCATGCTGCGCTCTATGCGACGCAGGATTTTGAGCAGGCAAGAAAATTAGATTTTTCGCGCGACGGCTGCATTTGAGCCAATTGGGGCGAACCAGCCTGGTGACGTCACGGCCCCGCCTCCTCATCGCACAAGTGATCAGAGTCCATAGATCGCTCAAAACGACAGGCGCGTACGTCTACTTGTGCTCCGTCGTGCACGCACAATGGCCGCAACCTAACACTTCTGTCTCCTTTAGTCTTTCCGGCACAATCTCGAATTTATTTACATCATTCTGGAGATATGGTCTCCAGAACACAGTATTCTAGGTGAAGTCCTACCAATGATGCTAATGCCTCTCAACGTAGAATCCTCCTGGCTTTCCCCATTACTTTGTTATATTGCTTGCACACTTTAAAGTAATGACTCGCAGGCTCCGTTCCTCTATACTAGTTGACTTTATGGTGCCTTTAATCATGTATTCTGCCTTTAGATTTTGTTGACCAAAGTGCCCACTCATGACCATTCCTTTATAATCTACTTTACCCAAGTCATTAATCATTTGGTTTAACCCCTGAAGTGTTAACCTTGTTGTAGATTTTTGCATCGTCTATAAAAATGCATGTTTTCCCCTCCAGATCATTTATAATGTCACTAATAAAAAAAATTAAAGGGCACCAATCCCAATATAGATCCCGGAGGTACTGCAGTGGTCACCTCCCCATCCCCAGAATGCAGCAGTCCAAGTTGCTGTTTTTTGTTTTTAAATTAAATTGTTTTTCCATTTAATATATGCATCAATGCAATCCACACAATAATAAGTAATTAGCCAAGTTTTCAAATCGATCCGATCTCCTGTGATCGATTGACAAAGATTCGGCTTTGGGATTCAATAAATGGCTGCAGAGGAGTATTGCATATTAATATGACAATGGTATGTGGGGAAGATCCTGTGACCAGGCAGTCAGTAGATACAATTGGTGCACTGCTAGAGAGAGGGCAGGGCTCAAAAGGGGTGTGCCAGAGCTTGTTTCAGAAGAGGAACGTGATGTGACTTTGTAATTGGTTGCTATAGAAACAAAAAAATGCGGTATTATAATCCATTAAAAATGTAATCTAGATTGGGGTTAAAAAAAATGCTACAAGTATTTTTTCATAGTTCAGAATTGATTTATTATTAAAAAAAAAAAAAAAAAAAACCTAGGATATTGCTTGGACTGCAGTTTTAACACATATCTGTATCCTGTCCTTCAACACATGCTTTACCCATTCAGTAACTTTAGAATCCAGTCCCACGCATTGCAACTTATCAGTTTTTT
The DNA here is from genome assembly GCF_040206685.1 of Ascaphus truei. Lineage (NCBI taxonomy): Eukaryota > Metazoa > Chordata > Amphibia > Anura > Ascaphidae > Ascaphus > Ascaphus truei. The sequence goes on along the minus strand of NC_134486.1, from coordinate 231,778,483 downwards.
CCCTTGTGGCAGTGTTAATGGCCGTACTAAAATCTAGGTGAGCTTTATCTACTTCTCCACCCTGATCTATTACCTACGTCACCCATTCAAAAAAATAAATGGTTTGTTTGACATTATCTCACCCCAGAAAATCCATACTGTCTGGTATCTTGTAAATTGTTGAACTTACAGATATTCAACAGTTTTTTATTTCATTAATTTCCCCACCATCATGATTATTATTTAGTACTACATATGAGCAGCTTCTAATAATTTCAAATGAAGCTCACCAAATCCTAATTTTCCCCCAAATGTTTAGTTTTTATATACTAGGGGTTTCTCAGTTACAATTTGCCCTAAAAGAGTACTGAAATGTACAATGTTTCACCTGTTCACTTTAGGTTTGTGCTGGTGTTTATGATAAATCATTACCACCAGACATACAGACTATTTGATGACTAATCGCGGTGTTCTACATTTTTAGCAGAGATTTCCTCTGTGGGGTATTTGCACGTAGGTTTTATTTACTAGTCCCTTACCTCAACATAATCTGTTGGAACAAGTCCTTTTTCACCTTGACTGTTTTTTGCTTCTACCCAGCCTCCACCTACATCCTAAAAAAGAGAATAGAGAAATAGTTATTACAAAAATGATTGATGGTGTATTTTAATGCCATATTATTCCATGATATTAATTCTTCTGATTTTCAAAGTGAGGCTTTTCTCTTAATTTGCATACTTACAATGTACGTATATGTAGCTTAGCGATAGCTAGAGTAGATGGTGACAAGAGGCCAAAGAAAATGGCTGCCTAGATTGGAGCACATAAGATGTGGCTCTTACACTGTGATCCTTAGGCCACCTGTAGTCCCCCAAAGACATTACCAATGGTTCACTTCAGACAGCTGTCTCTTGCAGTTTGGGCATTTTCTATCATATATTTTACAAGTAACATGCTCCTCCAAAGGGTTATCAACATTAAAGTGGTGGCGATCTGGAAATGTCCGACAAGCCCCTGGTATAATCTTTTCACAGCAGTCTTCTATATTTCAATGCTCTCAAAAGAGGAAGTAGCACCTTGTTTCCAACTATTAAAGAACCTGCAATTTTGTAAACTTTAAAAGCAAGCATTCTTCATACGATCATGTGAATACCAAGCCATTAAAATTGCATGGAGCAGGGCCCTCCTTAGCTACTTACTGTGCTAGTGTATGTTAATGTTGTAATTGTATTGCTATTGCCCTTACACTCCATTGTACTGGGCTGCAGAATACGTTGAAGCATTACAAATAAATAATAATAATTGTGTTTTCACCTTCCTGTTTTATGTTGTTCTACCCAAAATAAAATCGGTTTCTATTGGTTAATTTTCCCATTATAAAATTGAGAGGATGTTACTTCTATATAATATATGATCATGTCAACGTGTGCAAGGAATATGTGCTTCTAAGCAGAAGTCTGAATGATGTAATGGTCTTAAGGTATGAACAGCTGCATGTGACAATGCTACCATCCTGTCTTTAGCTTAAATCATTATGTCCTTTACCTAATGGAGATTGAACCTCATTCCAGAGCATCAGAGGAACCACATGACTTTTATGCAACAGGTGAATGCTCACCGAGAGTACCATTTGATTGCAGATAATACTTTCTTCCACGTTAGGCATCAAAGCGGGAAAGGAATGCAATAGCACGGGTAGTGCAAAGGTACTGAGCGGTACTGAGTTACACAATCTTATTTACAATCCTTATCACCCACTGCTTTCATTCTAGAAAAAAAAGCGAGCTGATAGGAGGGGCGTCTCCCTCTTTCTGCCTTTGCAAAGAAAACTTTATGAAAATTATGCTCAAAAACATTTAACTTGGCAACCCTCTCCAAATAGATCAAAAGCAAAGCACACATTTCTTTTTTAGCCAATCTTTCGTTTTCAACGTTTCATAAAAGATTCTGAAAAGAATATAGTGAGCCGATTCCACCTCTTTGACCCTTGTTGTTTTTGCGGTTCTAAGAGCTTGGGCAAATCTCCAGGAATTGAAGGGCACCGGAGGCGCGATGGAAAATGGTATCCTGTTTATTCAAAAAGTAAATCCGAAGAGGTCTCTATTTTCTTAACTCCTTAAAAAACAGAGCAAGGAATCGATACAACCGCTCAAATCATAAAAAAAAAAAAAAAACAATGGACACATCTCACCCTTCAATAATAAAACTATATAAGATTTGTAAAACCCTGCCATGTCACATTACAAATGTTTCTTCCAAGTGGTACAGTAGGTAAACCTGTACCGGATGTCCTTGCTATATGTCTGCTGCTGACGGTATCTGTTTGAGCTGGTCCTATGCACCCAAAATATAATTAGGGTGAGCAATCTGCTGGTGTTGTAAGTTACTTCCGTGTCATGTGTTCGCTCTCCATGAGAACAAAAATAAGTGATGAATTATATTACAAACTACAGTAGTTTTGCTGCTCGGCTGAAGATAACTTCCTTTCCTATTTTGTAGCCAAATTAAACTGTCCAGCTATGGTATCTGTCTCCACTTTTCATCTTTATAATCTTTCTAACGTTTCATGCAGGAACAGTGAGGATCTCCTCAATCAATTGATGCTTAGTAACTTTATTTATGTTTGAACAAGCAATGCTCGACTGTTTTAGTAATGTTCAAGCAGCAGCGTATTTTGCTTATTCCTTTATCTTCTCGTGCATCGGATTAGTTTTTCAATGTAGCCACACGGAGGTACTGTATCCTGACACTGAATGGAAGTGCTTGTGAATATCCCATTGTGTAGATACTCTGCACTGCCAGTGACCTGTGAAGAGGAAGCTACACTATAAATAATAAATAGTACAGTATCTACCGTTTGACATTAGGAGATATATAACATAATTTGCACCTCCAGAGAAACTGTGAGCCAGTGAGCCAAACGTCATAAATAATACAAGATTCAGCTGTAAAAACCACCTTTGTCATAGGAAAGTTTTCAAATATATTTTTAGAACAGAAAGCAACATGATTTATGCAAAGTATTTTACTCAGAGGGGAAATATTTCTCTATTGTGCTTGATTTTAAGAATAAAGCAGAAATTGAGAAGTTCCCATGTGGCTCAAATTGCACGTTTAAAAGCTTACAGTCTCATGTAAATGCAAGTATAGACTGAAATATATTACTAATGTATGAGGAAATTAATATATATATATATATATATATATATATATATATATATATTTTAATATAAATTATAGTAACATACATACATATACAGTTGTGTGAAAAAGAAAGTACACCCTCTTTGAATTCTATGGTTTTACATATCAGGACATATTAACAATCATCTGTTCCTTAGCAGGTCTTAACATTAGGTAAATACAACCTCAGATGAACAACAACACATGACATGACACGTGTCATGATTTATTTAACAAAAATAAAGACAAAATGGAGAAGCCATGTGTGAAAAACTAAGTATACCTTATGATTCAATAGCTTGTAGAACCAGCTTTAGCAGCAATAACTTGAAGTACTCGTTTTCTGTATGACTTTATCAGTTTCTCACATCATTGTGGAGGAATTTTGGCCCACTCTTCTTTACAACGTTGCTTCAGTTCATTGAGGTTTGTGGGCATTTGTTTATGCACAGCATTCTTAAGGTCCCACCACAGCATTTCAATCAGGTTGAGGTCTGGACTTTGACTGGGCCATTGCAACACCTTGATTCTTTTCTTTTTCAGCCATTCTGTTGTAGATTTGCTGGTGTGCTTGGGATCATTGTCCTGTTGCATGACCTAATTTCGGCCAAGCTTTAGCTGTCGGACAGATGGCCTCACATTTGACTCTAGAATACTTTGGTATACAGAGGAGTTCATGGTCGATTCAATGACTGCAAGGTTCCCAGGTCCTGTGGCTACAAAACAAGCCCAAATCATCACCCCTCCATCACCGTGCTTGACAGTTGGTATGAGGTTTTTGTGCTGATATGCTGTGTTTGGTTTTTGCCAAATGTGGCGCTGTGCATTATGGCCAAACATCTCCACTTTGGTCTCGTCTGTCCAAAGGACATTGTTCCAGAAGTCTTTTGGTTTGTTCAGATGCAACTTTGCAAACCTAAGCCGTGCTGCCATGTTCTTTTTAGGGAGAAGAGGCTTTCTCCTGGCAACCCTTCCAAACAAACCATACTTGTTCAGTCTTTTTCTTTTTTTTATCACAAATTTATTGAACTTTTCAGATTTTGGGGAACAGAAAAAAAAAAGGAAATTGGGGGGAAATAGTTACAACCAAGTATCAAATGATATATGACAAAAACACACAAACATGAAGGATCCGAAGGTCGGCCCGCCCGCCCCCTCTCCCCCCCCCCCCCCGCCACTGACACAGCCGGGGGAATTCCGTCGTGGTAAGGACATTAAGAGGTGCCTCTCTCCTCCCAAGATCCCGCAAAAAAAAAAAAAAAAAAACAGGGTTAAAGACATCTAAGGGGGGGGGGGGAGGTCATCTTGCTAGCCGCCTTCCATCCAGCCACTTGTGATGATGTGAGGGGTCCGGAGAACTTCCCCCTCTGGCCTTGTCTATATTCTCCTAGCCCTGCAGGTCTGAACTCAAATCCTCAAGAATAGAAAACTATCCTATCGAAATATAATCCATGGTTCCCAGATGTCGGATGTCTTAGTTGTGTGTCTCAAACATGCTGTCAGTCTGCCCATTGTCCTGACCTCATTTATCCTTTTTCTTATCGTGTTTGTGGATGGTGTCTCTACCTTCTTCCAGGCTGCGGCTAGTGAACATCTGGTGGCAGTGAGAATATGGGAGCTGAGTTTGCATTGTTGGTGGCTCAGTGATTCAATTGGCTTGGCTAGAAGGAACGCCAAGGGGTCTAGGGCTATCCGTTCCACCTCAACAACTCCTCCAGCCAGTCTGTTATCTTGGACCACAATTTCATTATTTTTTGGACACGTCCACCATATATGTATCGTGTCACCTACACCTCCGCATCCCCTCCAACAGAGATCTGGGTATCCTGGGTAAATCTTACTGAGTTTTTGCGGTGTTAAGTACCATCTATAAAGAATTTTGTAGGCATTTTCCATTGTCTTAGTACAGATGGATGTCTTAGACACTCCTTCCCATATATCATCCCAGTCCTCCCCCGAGATCTCTCTTTGTAGATCATATTCCCAACCCTTTATATATTTGGGAATTTATATATACTTCACCCACTACAACCAACTCTTTATATATTGATGAGATGAGACCTTTCTGAACTTTTCTGTTACTACATAGCTGTTCAAATTCTGACGCTTCCTTAAATTGTGTTCCCAGTCTTTTTCTAATTAGTCTTTTTCTAATTGTACTGCCATGAACTTTAACATTTAATATGCTAACTGAGGCCTGTAGAGTCTGAGATGTAACTCTTGGGATTTTTGCAATTTCTCTGAGCATTGCACGGTCTGACCTTGGGGTGAATTTGCTGGGAAGTCCACTCCTGGGAAGATTGGCAACCGTCTTGAATGTTTTCCACTTTTGAATATTCTTTCTCACTGTAGAATGATGGACTTTAAATTGTTTGGAAATGGCCATATAAGCCTTCCCAGATTGATTGGCAGCCACAATTGCTTCTTTAAGATCATTGCTGATGTCTTTCCTCCTTGGCATTGTGTTAGCACACACCTGAATGCTCCAGACCAGCAAACTGCTAAAATTTTGACTTTTATAGAGGTGGTCACACTTGCTGGTGATCAATTAATCAAGGGCATTTAGCAGCACCTGTCTGCTACTTAGCATCTTAATTCCTATGGAAGCAGTAAGGGTGTACTTAATTTTTCACACATAGCTTCTCCAGTTTGGCTTTATTTTTGTTAAATAAATAATGACACGGTGTAATATGTCATGTGTTGTTGTTCATCTGAGATTGTATTTACCTAATTTTTAGACCTGCTAGGGAACAGATGATTGTTATTATGTCCGGATATGTAAAATTCAAAGAGGGTGTACATTCTTTTACACACACACACACACACACACACACACACACACACACACACACACACACACACACACACACACACACACACACACACACACACATATATATTTATTTATTTTATTTATAAAATATTTTACCAGGAAGTAATACATTGAGAGTTACCTCTCGTTTTCAAGTATGTCCTGGGCACAGAGTAAAACAAATAATACATGGTTACAAGTACAGTTTCATAAATGAACAGGGTATACATTATATACAAGACATTGCGTGCACAGTTAAAGAAAATATATATTATGAGCGTATGAAACAGTTACAGACCAGGTTAAAATGTGAGACAGCCTTAGATTTGAAAGAACTTAAACTGGTGGTGGATGTGAGAGTCTCTGTTAGGTTGTTCCAGTTTTGGGGTGCACGGTAGGAGAAGGAGGAACGTCCGGATACTTTGTTGAGCCTTGGGACCATGAACAGTCTTTTGGAGTCTGATCTCAGGTGATAAGTGCTGCAAGTGGTAGGGGTGAGAAGCTTGTTCAGGTAGCTGGGTAGCTTGCCCATGAAGAATTTAAAGGCAAGACAGGAAAGGTGAACTTTGCGCCTAGACTCTAGTGTTGACCAATCTAGTTCTTTGAGCATTTCGCAGTGATGTGTGTTGTAGTTGCATTGGAGAATAAAATGACAAATTGAATTGTAGAGGGTGTCAAGTTTGCTAAGGTGGGTTTGAGGTGCCGAGCCATATACTATGTCTCCATAGTCAATAATTGGCATTAGCATCTGCTGTGCGATACGCTTTCTGACCAGGAGACTTAGGGAGGATTTGTTCCTGTAAAGTACCCCTAGTTTGGCGTAGGTCTTGGTTGTCAGGGTATCAATGTGCATCCCGAATGTTAAGTGGGAATCAAACCATAAGCCCAGGTATTTAAAACTAGTGACAGATGTTAGGGTGGTGTTAGCGTTGGTTCTAATCAGGAGCTCAGTCACTGGAAGCTTTACAAATTTAGTCTTGGTCCCAAATACCATTGTTACTGTCTTGTCAGTGTTTAAAAACAGTTTGTTTTGAGAAATCCAGTTTTCGAGTCTCAAAAAGTCAGACTGGAGTATGTGTTGAAGGTCAGAGAGGCTATGGCTGTGTGCATATAGGATTGTGTCATCTGCATACATGTGTATTGAGGCTTCCTTACAAGCTGTGGGAAGATCATTAATGAACACTGAGAAGAGTAGGGGCCCCAGAACAGAGCCTTGCGGGACACCACAGGTGATATCCAGGGGGTTGGAGTTAGAGCCTGAGATGGACACATGTTGGGATCTTCCTGATAGGTAGGACTGAAACCAGTTTAAAGCATGCTTCCCTATTCCAGAGCTCTGGAGTTTGTTAAGCAGGATAGCATGATCAACTGTGTCAAAAGCCTTTGCAAAATCTAGGAATACTGCACCAGTGAGTTGTCCCAGTTCCAATATATATATATATATATATATATATATATATATATATATATATATATATATATATATATATATATATATATATATATATATATATATATATATATATATATATATATATATATATACACATATATATATACACATATATATATACACACATATACATATATATATATATATATATATATATATATATATATATATATATATATACACACATATATATATATATATACACACATATATATATATATATACACATATATATATATACACACACACACACACACACACACACACACACACACATATATATATATACATATATACAGTGTTCGACAAACCTATACATTTGCTCGCCCCGGGCGAGTGGATTTAACCCCCGGGCGAGTAAATATTGGCTCAAGCAGCACACGTTTGGTACTAGGTGGCGAGTAGATTTTTTTGTGTGGCGAGTAGATTTTTTGGTGATTTGTCAATCACTGCATATATACACACACACACACACACACACACACACACACACACACACACACACACACACACGGCCGGCCAATATAGACATGTAGTGAATCATACCGTCTTTGTTGCTACGACCGTTTCCCAGAAGGATTAACACTACGACGGGGAGGGTCCCCCCCCCCTCTCAGAAGCACGGACCCCCCACCGTGATTGCGGCAGATACTGTCCCCGTGCCGCTGACGACTTTTGCTTGATCGTCTGCGGCGCTGAGGACTAAGTCTTTCTAAATCTGTATATATAATAAAGTTTCACAAGCTTAATTTACAAGTATGTATTGCATACTCTATAAGGAATAATGTTGAGGTTGGCAGAAAGCTGTATTTTTTTATTTTTTTTTTCTATCTGGTAAAGTCTGAATTGTTCAGAAGACATTTCACGATTTAAAACTGAACCTTAAATATACTACAAAATGATAGAATGTCCTTAGTAGAACCGTTTATTTTGGTCAAAAAATGTTTTCACCCAGTTGTTTGGGAATGTGTGCTACTCCATGTAAACCTGTTAAATGCTGGTGCCTTCAGACTGCCAGTACTGTAAAAGTTTATACATCTCTATGTTAATAATTACTTGTAACGTTGGATCTCTTCCAGAATTACAATAAAGGAGCAATCCAAGCTTTTTTTCAATATATTTTTACATTTTTTTTTTCTTCCCCCCCGTGATTGAAGCAGGGGATATACAGAGCTGAATCCAGTTAATTTTAGCTCCAGGGACCCCCTGATTACAGCCATACTTACCTCCAAAGTAGGTGCCGGTAGCCGCTCTGGATGAGCAGGCTGGGCTTTAAAGTTTAAAGCTCCTGCGTCACATGGGCCAATAGGAAGCCGGACTTTATGACATCGGCACGGCTTCCTATTGGACCACAGGCACTTTGAAAAGCGGCCATTACGTGAGACCTGGTAGCCGAGCAGAGTGACTACTGGCACCTACTATGGAGGTAAGTATCTCAGGAAGCAGGGGGTCCCCGGAGCGGAAATGAATGGGGTTCAGCTCCGGAGACCCCCTGCTTCAATCCAGGTTAAAAAAAAAAAAAAAAGATTTTTAAAAGGGCTTAGTTGACGCTTTAAACATGTCACTGTCATTAGTTTAATTTAGTTCTAGTAGCACAGCCCCTATAAGCATTTACTTGTGTTGCATATGGCTTTTTATTGAAGCAAGCGAACATGCATATTGTCTTTTTTTCCCAAGACCTTTTAATTGGTAAACATCTAAGAATAAAAAATGTTTAGTGGCCGAGTTGGAGATCTTTGTAATCTGCTCACCTTGTTGGTTATTGTGACAAACTCCCCTTCTTTCACAGTGAGCTCATTATTCCCAGGCTCAGCAACGAAATCATACAAAACCCGAGCCTGTAAGAAAAAGACAGAAACATTAGTCATGTCAGACCGACCATTAGTCGGATGTTCGTTTTCAGTACAGCGCAAAATGAATAATTACCGTCGCCAACAATTAAAGCAGCAATACTACTTTACAACTTATTTTCCCCCTTTTCTTACTTGTATATGTAAAACATGGGACAATGTAACATAATTCTACATTCTTACCTAAACTGGCAATCGTTTGGTGCTCCTGTTATAAATCTGTCAAAATCCTGATTGTGTGACTAACATAACGGCTGCTTCAGTCGGTGTAACTCAGCCGCTAAAACGTATCATTTCTAAGGTAACATTATCTACGGTTACAGATTGCAGCTCAAACTGCTGGAAACATTTGCAATAAATTATCCCAAACAGGAAAGTGTTGCACAGATCTTGCACTCTTTGGGAGGTGGGTTAAACCCTGCTATAGAAATCAAAAGATGCCTTAAAACTCATTAAAAATGGAATGAAGAAAGTAATAAAAAAAAAAAAAAAATACTACAGAACTGATTTTTTTTTTTTAAACCCCATAAGATTTAACATGTTTTGCTGCTTTAATATACTATGATCTACAAAGCTGGAGCAGGGACTCCTCTTCCATAATGTTACTTTTATGTCTGAAGCCCTTATTCCCATGACCCGTTATTTATATTATTTGTTATTTATATGATATGTATTACTACTGGGAAGCGCTATGTACATTTATTGCGCTATATAAATAAAGACATACAATATACACCACTTCTGTGGTACAGATTTTTAAAAAAAAAAATTATGAAACATCACAGATATGTTGCATGGCCTGGTCGCCAGGTGGGAAATTGCCCCCTGCGGTGGTCAGATTTTTAATAATTGGGCTGGTTGCCGGGAGGAAAGGAGCACGGTCTGTGTGTAGCTCAATGCAGACTCTATCCATTAGGTGGCGCTGCAGAGCTCACATAGCAGCTCCTCTCCCAGGCCGGCTCCTCTCTGCAGTGGGGGAGAGGGAGGTGAGAGGGGGGGAAGAGGGGAGAGGGAGGGGAGAGGGGGGGAGGGGTTGGAGAGCCAGGACATGTGTCCCGGGCCAGGCAACTCTGGGGGGCCTGCACCACGACCGGAAGGATAGTAGAAAAACACAGTGAAGCTGCTCATCCCTTCCCCTCTGTGATAGACTGAGCAGCCGGTCACTTAACCAGGGATACATTCCTAACCGTGCCTACTACTTTAGGAGGAAGCAGCAGGGCAGGGGTGGGGCTTCACAATGCAGCTGCGGCTGTTTCCTCCCCGCTTCAACTTCTGCAGCTCTGGGCATAAGCTGAATAAGTAGCAGCCTCCCTCTCTCGCCACCTCACTTCCTGTCTGACAGGAAACTACGCACCAGCCCCCATAGTAAATACAGGCAGATTTAATTTGCAGGAGTTAATGGATATGTGTGTGGGGAAGGAGTTAATAAGCATGTGCACTGCAGGAGCGACTCAAGAACTAACCTGGAAGGGGGAGGCATCTGAAGGGCGCAGCACGGTGAGGAGGTTTATTGGGGAGGGGGCATCTGAAGGGCGCAGCATGGTGAGGAGGTTAATTGGGGAGGGGGCATCTGAAGGGTGAGGGGGTAATTGGGGAGGGGGCATCTGAGGAGCGCAGCTGGGTGAGGAGGTATGTGCAGGAGGGATCAGGAGTAATGTGCAGCAAGTTGAGGGCAGAGGGTGATGGAGAGACAATGATACAGGGTACGTTAGCCAGAGGTATATATTTTATTAATGGAAATCATGTTTTTTTTCTCTGGTCAATACTATTGCTATGTATTATTAAATCTAGTGCACCACATCAAGAGCTCCTCTGGCAGCCGCAGCGCACCACACTAAGGCCGTAATTATACCAAAAATCGGCTGGCGGTGTCGCAACGCCACGCGGCTCAAAAACAAATTGCAGCAATCCAATTAAAGCAAACATACCTCGCGCAGCTCTAATTGCAAAGCGGCAGACTGCAGAACAGACTTGAGAATTTGTTCTCGGCAGGCGATGGCTGCGTCACGTGAGCGGTTCAGCCATTGAGGGCGAACCGCTCCCGCCTGCGCCATGCCTCCTCTGCTCTCCCCAGTATAATCGAGATGCTGCTCGGCGGCAGCACTGGGTGATGTCACAGAATATTGCAGCACTTGGTATAATCAGGCCTAAGAGCTCCTCTGGCAGCCACGGCGCAGCACACCAGCAGCTCCACTGGCGGTTGCCGCAGAGCACCACACTAAGAGCTCCTCTGGCAGCCGCAGAGCACCACACAGAGCTCCTCTGGCAGCCGCAGAGCACCACACAGAGCTCCTCTGGCAGCAGCAGAGCACCACACTAAGAGCTCCTCTGGCAGCCGCAGCGCACCACACTAAGAGCTCCTCTGGCAGCCGCAGAGCACCACACAGAGCTCCTCTGGCAGCAGCAGAGCACCACACTAAGAGCTCCTCTGGCAGCCGCAGAGCACCACACTAAGAGCTCCTCTGGCAGCCGCAGCGCACCACACTAAGAGCTCCTCTGGCAGCCGCAGAGCACCACACAGAGCTCCTCTGGCAGCAGCAGAGCACCACACTAAGAGCTCCTCTGGCAGCCGCAGCGCACCACACAGTGCTTATAGGGCGCAAGCGCGTGCACAAGCGTGACAACAACGTTTGAATTTGCCGCGCGATGACCGGATCACGTGAGCGGTTCGCCCAATGAGGCCCCCGACATGTCTCCCCGTCACCTCTGCCTGTAGGACAGAAATCTCTCCTGCCTTGGGGTGAGCGTGACGCCGCGCCAACGCACACGCACACTTCCTCTATGGCCGAGTCCTAAGGCTGCTGTGTAGGGGGGGAGAGAGAGAGAGTGTGTGCATGGGAGAGAGTGTGTGTGTGTGTGTGTGTGTGCATGGGAGAGAGTGTGTGTGTGTGTGCGCATGGGAGAGAGTGTGTGTGTGTGTGTGTGTGCGCATGGGAGAGAGTGTGTGTGTGTGTGTGCATGGGAGAGAGTGTGTGTGTGTGTGCATGGGAGAGAGTGTGTGTGTGTGTGTGTGTGTGTGTGTGTGTGTGTGTGTGTGTGTGTGTGTGTGTGTGTGTGTGTGTGTGTGTGTGTGTGTAGGATACCCGAAGTACCCAACCCCCCCAATCACCCCCCCCCTCTCTCTCCCTCGCCCCCCTCTCTCTCTCTCTCTCTCTCTCCCTCGCCCCCTCTCTCTCTCCCTCGCCCCCTCTCTCTCTCCCTCGCCCCCTCTCTCCCTCTCTCCCTCCCTCGCCCCCTCTCCCCCTCGCCCCCTCCCTCCCTCTCTCTCTCTCCCCCCCTCTCTCTCTCCCTTACCCCCTCTCTCTCTCTCTCCCTCACCCCCTCTCTCTCTCTCTCTCAACCCCTCTCACCCCCCTCTCACCCCTCTCTCACCCCCCCTCTCTCTCACACCCCCTCTCTCTCACACCCCCTCTCTCTCTCACACCCCCCCCTCCCTCTCTCACACCCCCCCCTCCCTCTCTCTCTCTCACACCCCCCTCCCTCTCTCTCTCTCACACCCCCCTCTCTCTCTCTCTCTCTCTCTCTCACCCTCTCTCTGTGTCTGTCTCACACTCTGGATCTCTTACTTACCCTATATATCTTAACTGCCCTATACTACACCGAAATAACCTATACTGCTTTTTTCCAGATCTGACTCAAGCTTCCCACGGAAGACATCGGAACCCCCCCTAACCCAGAAGACAGGTAGGGAACACCTCCCCTCCAATGTATAACATTGCGGGAATGAGGGTACCTGGACATTGAGGAACTGCGGATCAGGTAAGATCCCAGGCGGGATTACTGCTTTAGATATTGTGAAGCAGGGACGTCCAGACACTGGTTCAGGAAACTAGTCAATCACACCTGGCTTTTATTTCTAGATCCGACATTTACACACACACACACGCACATGCACGCACGCACACACACGTAACAAGGACTAATTGTAGTATAATGTAATACAATAAATACATTTATGTGAAAAACGAATGTTGTTCTGACTAGGAATTTATTAAATGTATTTTATTTTAAAGCGGGGTTGGGGGCGGGATTAGGTGGCGAGTAGGTTTTTGGGTGATTTGTCAAACACTGTGTGTATGTGTATATATATATATACACACATACTTTTTTAAATTTGTTAAATACAAATTTTTAAATTTGTGTAATTAATTTATTTAATTTAATTAGCGCGACCCCGTTTGTAGCGCGGTCGGATCGGGTGGCCCCCGAGGACCGCGCTATAACGGGGTTTACCTGTGTGTGTGTGTGTATGTGTATATATATATATATATTACATACATATATATATATATATATACACATACACACAGGTAAACCCCGTTATAGCGCGGTCCTCGGGGGCCACCCGATCCGACCGCGCTACAAATGGGGTCGCGCTAATTAAATTAAATTAAATAAATTACACAAATTTAAAAATGGCCGCCACGCCCAGGAGTTCCGTGTCTACAGAGGGGGGAGAGCTGGGATCGCATCATCGCACTGTGCTGCACTGTGCTACTCCTCCCTCCTCCCTCCTCCCCAGCAGTCAGAGAGCTGCAGGCAGTGCTTGGAGAGTGCGAGGCTCAGCGCTGCAGCCTCCTCTCCATGGCAATTTTACTCACACGTCCACTGATCACCCGCACAGCAGCTTCTCCTGCTCTCACTCGCAAACTTTCAGGGACGCCGGGGGAGCCTGCCCTGTCTAGGAAGAGAGCTGTGTGTCTGTGTGTCTGTGTTCCTGATAGCTTCTCATGCTTTACACCACAGACATTCTATCCTGTGTGTGGGGGGGGGGGGTTAGGGGGAGAGGGAGAGAGAGAGAGTGTGTGTGTGTGTGTGTGTGTGTGTGTGTGTGTGTGTGTGTGTTGTGCAGTGTCCTGTGAGTGTGTGTGCTGTGCAGTGTCCTGTGAGTGTGTGTGCAGTGTGCAGTGTCCTGTGAGTGTGTGCAGTGTGCAGTGTCTTGTGAGTGTGTGCAGTGTCTTGTGAGTGTGTGCAGTGCTGCAGTGAGTGTGTGCAGTGAGAGTTTGTGCAGTGAGTGTGTGTGCAAAAAAAATGTAAAAAAAAAATGTAAAAAAAAAACATTTAAATTTAATTTTTTTTTTTTAAACGGGAGCCACGTGAAAACCGCGTTATAACGGGTCGCGCTATAACGGCGTTTACCTGTATATATATACCAGAAAGCAGGAATGACCAAATAAATGTTAAATCTTTTAAAATTCAAGAAAAATATGTGGGGGGGGGGGGAGAGAGAAGACAATTCAGATAAAGATTTTTAAGTTTTGGTCCAATAACCCAGTGTTTTGTTTTTCTCTCCAAATAATTTGGGGGGTTTGGTCCTGGAAGTTTCCAATTTCATAAACATGGTTTTACTCATCTTTAGTGGTCATTGCCACCATTGTTGATCTTTCACTGAACCAACAAGAAAATTTATGTCTGGTATATGAGTATTAAGGTTTACATTGTGACATACGTGATTATGTAGATCATCCTCTATAACTGTTTTAATGGTCCAATAGAAAGTATTTATCTCTACAGCAGAGATCCAGCTACTAGAATACTATACTGCAGAACCGATCACCATCTATCCTACCGTGTATGTACTACACATTAATGAATGTAAGCAGCTGTTGTACACCAGACCCCAACCGCTAAAACGGACCTTCTCCTAGAAGCAGCCGGCGGCAGAGGTTCCAGCGGTGGATCGGCTACGGCAGAAGGTCTGTGGCCGAACGCCGGCAGTGACTTGGTCACGGCGAATCGGCCGCAACCAAAATGTCCCGTTCCATCTCAAGATTACAGACAGTCTTCTATACTCACAACAAAGGTTTGCTAAAAGAGAAGCTATGTTGTGCTGCAACTACTGTGAGAACAAAGTATATTTCTCTCTCCTCTCCCCCCCCCCACCCGAGTGGAGAGCTGCTTAATTTTGCAACCAAGCAGCAATTGTAATGGACTTCCTCCACCCCATATTGCTGCATAGTTACCACACTACTACACAGCTCACATGCTAAACCTGAAACGCATATTTTCAATGCTGCACAAAGCGGTTTAGTGCTGCGGCTGCGCCATAGTGATTAATTCTCCCTTAGATTGATCACCTTAAAGATTTTTCAAAACTCAAACAACCGCGTAATTCCCATGTCTTTAAAACCCTCTCAATGTAAAATGGCCCTAAATGAGGATATACACATGCAGCGGCCGTTCTCCGAACATTTCACAGAGACGTTTTCGTGAACTCTGCTGTATTCCATGCGGGATTCACGCGTTATTCTTCCATGAACGCTGCCATGAATGCCGCCAATCACACCAGTCACACCTCTGTTTACCGCGGTTGATTTCCTTGAATTACCTGGATTCGGATGTCTTTGAGTGCAATTCTTCACGTATCCACCAGGTGGCAGAAATGAATGAATTGTAATGTGTACTGTGCCAATTTGCAGGTGTTTAAAAAAACAGATAAAAACCAAGTCTACAGTGGTCCATTGTGAATTGACCTGGGTCCTTGAAGGCGCTGAAGACGTTATCAAATTTAGGCGTTTCATAATAAAAACCTCTCAAACACAATGTTGTGGGCTTTTTTTCTACATTCTTATCCCTGCACAATTGCTGACTGGACTGGACACCATGTGTACACAGTACACGTATAAAAAAAAAAAAAAAAAACGACTGTAGTTATGCATTTCTAATATGTTCTGCAATTAATGCTGCAACAGATAAGATGGCGATCTTATCAGAAATATATGAATATTTCATTTCAAACTATGATTTTTTTACAAATTTTCGCCTGACGTTCGTGGGTGGAAGCGTTGGGTAAGACAAATCTTAACTAGCGATCATTGTTTTTTTTCACATTGCCCCTACTCCTGGAGATAGAGGAGGGTATTGGTGTGTGATCCCAGATTTTTACAGTATGTTTGACCATGGCAACTACAAAAGGAGAAAGGTCGGGTTTAATCCATATAAAATTCGTCTATCCAAATCCAGCAATGTACCAGCACCGGTTTACAATAATGGTCCGACCGTCAGTGAAAATCTGGTGAACGGCAATCCTTGCTACCTGTCCCCGCCGGAATACCCGCAAAATTTCCAGCCTGAGCCTGACTCCCAACCAGATTACACGTACCAGCATGATTACATGTACCAACATGATTACCAGCTTCATCAGCTATCAACTACAGGTGTAGCAGACCAGCTGTCACCGGTCAACTATAATGCAGACTACAGGAGTGAGAGTGGCTCATTTCTACCCATTTGGCAAAGTTTATAATGAAGGTAAATATAATGTACCGTACAGTATTAAGTTTAAAGCTGCAGTTCAAGCTGCCTTTAAAAAAAAAAAAAATTATATATATTTTTTAAAAACAATACAGTATGTGCATCAATACAATATGCACACAGACAAGTGATTAGCTACAGTAAGCTGCAGATCGGTCCGTTCTCCTGTAATCAATCGCTTTGCTCACGGTTATTTAATAAAATTCTTGCACAGCATTATTGAAAATGTAGTCCTGCAATATGATTGACTGAGCAGTTACTACAGTAGATACAATTGGTGGACTGCTAGTTAGAGGGCGGTGCTCAAGAGACAGAGCCTATCAGAAGTTTATTCTCATCGTACAGAACTGATTTAATTAAAAATAAAAAAAAAACACATGTAGGATATTGCTTGAACTGCTGCTTTAATTCCCAATGACGCGACTTGACGCATGCGCAATACCGGAAACAATAGCATAATTTTTTTTCCCAGAAAAGAAATGTTGACATCAAGCAGCAAAAGATAAGGAGAAAGTTCGATGGAACTCTAATATCGCTTTTTTTAAATGCTGCTTGCGCATTGTGAATCTGATTTAAAAATCCAACGAGGATAAAAATTTAAAGTGACAGTGTAATTTCGATTGTACTTTTGTGAGAACTTTGATTGTAAAACAGTTCAAAATATTTCTTTGAACTACAGTACAGTATGCAGTATAATCCTGCACACACCCGGTCTGGCAAAGTGAGTTGCACCTCCCCCCCTCACAAAACAAAATGCATTCAACTGCTTATAACTGCTCATCAACACCTCCCCCGGCCGATTCATTATTGTTCTCTGAGCGGTTTAACATGCATGCACACGTGTGATAAGTCCTTCATGGGGATTTGGCCAAAATGCCTTCACTACCAGTGTGAATGTCAAGTCTGAAAAAAAAAAAAAGACAGAAGCGTTTTTTTTTTTTCTTCTAGACAAGGGCTTAATAAATGAGTCATTTGAAGAAAACATTGTGTGATGCCTGGTTTTAATATTTTATAAATTTATACATTCTTAAAATTACTTACTTTTTATTTCTATATGGAGGTGGCATACAGTCATCTAATTTTTATTTTTGGGGTGGGGAGGTTACAGTATACTGTACCTGTACTATTGAAAACCTTCACCTTTTGCTAGGTTTGGTCTGCTTTGCATACTGTTTATGGAAATATCTCAAAAACACACCCATGATACCCATTGTATGTATGTACTGTTGTGAGAACTTGGATTGTAAAACTGTTCAAATGATTTCTTTGAACTACAGTACAGTATGCAGTATAATCCTGCACACACCAGATCTGTCAAAATGAATTGCCCCCCCCCCCAAAAAACAAAATGTATTCAACTGCTTATCGACAACATAACCATAATGTATGGTGCGACTGATAATATAGAATATTGTCTCTGTCTTTCCAGACACAGATGTAAAAGAAGCAGCCGCCTTTATGAAGAAGAAAAAGACAAGATTGTAAATTTTGAATATTCTCCTGTAAAACCTTTCATTCTTTAAATATACTTTTTTGGGTGTTCATGTTTTTACTGTCTATACCCTTACAGTAGTACTACTGTATACCTAAAGTTCTTTGGGCATTTTAATACTGTATATAAAAATGTGTCATTGATAAACTGTACAGAATACAGTACGTACAAAATAATATATATATCTAGGAAATAAAATAAATAAATTAAAATAATTGTTTTTTACTATCTAGATACAGTAACAGTACTGTACTCCTGTCAAGCACAATGGTTCCCAAATCAAGTCCTCAAGGAACCCCAACAGTGCAGGTTTTAAGCATATCCCTGCTTGAGCACAGGTGGTTCAGTCAAAAATTATTGGGTCTAGCAGATACAGCATCTAGTGACTCAGTGAGGAAATTACATACACGCATGCGCATAGATGTGATGACACGCATATGCGTTTCAACCAGGTTCCAATTTGACATACACGCATGCGCATAAATGTGATGTCAAGCATATGCGTTTCAACCAGGTTCCAATTTGACATACTATACAGTACTGTACACACATGCACGGAATAAATATTTTACATTCAGAAGAAGCAACGTTGTATTTTTGTATTATTCCTTTTCCCTTTATTATCCTGTACAAATACAACATTTAATTTGTTAAAAATACTTTTTGTTGTGTGTGCTTATATTTTTAATCTTCTACAGTTAGAGGATTTGTGTATGGCAAAGGTGCCTCAGAAAGGACTTCTTTCCCATGTACAGTATGAACTTGTAACGTTAATCTTCAAATTATACACACACACCTGTACTGCAATAAAAGACAGGTTGAATTGCACTTAGATTTTTTAAGCAACCACTTGAGTTTCTTGACGGTATTGCAGACAACGTTAAAATGCCATTTTCTGCACTCGATAAAAACACTAGTAAACGCGTCTTAACGCGGGAAATTTCGATGAAATCATGCGGCACGACCTGGGTATGCCCAGGAATACAAATCGTGAAGTGTTCGGATAACGGCCGCTGCAACTGTAGTCTCGCTAAAATAAACAATAGGAACATCTTCTCTAAGATTATATACAAAACACCATTTGACTATAAAAATGCAGTTATGAATGTTGAAAAGACAATGTCTTCTGAGTTATCCTAGAATAACCATGCTAAATGTACTATGCTCAGAAACTTTTCAAAGGGAAGCTGTGCTGTATTAAATGCTTCAATCACACGGAGGAAGGATGCAGTTCTTACGTTACAGAAAAGTTGACCAAAAAGCCATAAAGCAGACAGTTAAATATATAAATAGCATTCCATTGGTGAGGTTTCATGTTGGGACCATAATACTGGATTCAAAGTGATGTCATTTTGTGTGCTCCTGTTTTCTCTGTACTATATTACTTGATTGGCGTTGAACTACCACATATCATTGTTGAACATTTGGGGATTTTAAAAGCACAGTGAATCCAGTTCTCAATCTAACTTCATTAGGCAAAAGCAGAACAGAGCGAGGTGCAAGTTGCCAGCTGGTACTCACGAGGCCGTTGGAACAAAAAACTTAAGTCTGTATTTATAATTCATGTAATTTTTTCCCTCTATATATTTTGATAAAGGAGACCACCGATTCCTCAGTTTTCCATCTACATCTCTCTCTACGTCTGCTATAAAAAAAAAAAAATATGACTGCCCATAACTGGACTATTTTAAAGAGAGAGATTATTGTGGAGACACAAAGAAACGTGTTTTTGGAGCAATGCTTCATTTTTTACTCAGACGTGTCATAAATAAGAATTTTGTTAATCTAATGCAGATTGTTAAAACCAGAAATTTATGCCACCTTAGACCTGGTGGATTTTCCTCTTCCGGAAAAAATGGAGCGACGTAGCTCACTATACTGTGTGCTAGATAACCAATTCTTTTCACAGTCTTCCAATAACAACCTGAAGCTCAAGGGGCATAACTGAAGCAAACTACCATGATGCATTGATGTAGACACAACAATAAAAATGGCCACTTCTTGTGGACATTTTCCCAAACAATTGCAGTGAAATAACCTCCTTGCCAAGGTCAAGAAAGCTGTATACAGTACATAAAATACATCTTACAGAGGAAGACATCAGGTGCTACTACCGGTGTCTATCAATAACATATCCTGGTCCCTTGCTTATGGCAAAGCCAAGAAGAGCTAGCTCACTGATGTCACAGCCAAGGATCAAAAAAGGGTCCGAGGTTGTACAGCAAAATGGGGTGACAAAGTGGTCCACGTGGTTCTAATCTGCCGTCAAAGTCTATGACTTGGCTGATGAATTAAGCATTACTGCATTACTGCATCACTGCATGAGAACCTTGATTTGTCCCCTTGTTTATGGATTTCTTTTTTTACAGGTGCAGACCACATCTTTAGGTCCAACCCATGTACTAGCAATATGCTGTCATTATAGAACTACTAATTAGACATTTAAGCAAGTAATTATATGTAATTATATTCCATTCCTTCATAACGGTAATTGCAGTATATAATGATCATGACAGAAGGTATTTAGTATTTTAATAAATCTGGCACACCAGAGGTTAATTTAAATTACCAGTTACAGTTTAAAAATACATGTACAGTATTGTTTCAATGGCAGGTCAAGCCACTGACCATGCCTAGTTTTGTGTTTGTCCAGCAATGAGGTTATATAAGGTCCACGCCTGGATTTGGAAATTGCATGATTGAAATCTGGCGTCACAATTCTTCTCTGGCAGTGGAAATAAACAAAGAAATCTTTCAATATAACTTTAGACATTCTTTGGTTGTCTGTAAATACCAGAGGGTGGGGCTAGGAAGGTATTCTAGAATGGGTAGATTTACCAAATATAAAGATATCATTGGTCTAACAACGATTCGCGAGAATTACAAATGAATCTTTGTAACTGTTACACTAATTAAATGATACAAAACAATCCCTAATTATGAGAATGCGAATGAGAGTATCCATGTGTCTCAAACTTAACATTAAACAAATCAAGTTTCATATCCAGGTGTGCATCTTAAAGCTGCAGTTCAGTCAATATCCTGCATGTGTGTTTTTTTTAATAAATCAGTTCTGTAGTAAGAAAAAATACTTTTAGCATTTTCTGTTTTAAAAAAACAACAACTTTGAAAGACCAATTTTCTTGTATTCTATTTTAACAAGCATGCTTGTTCCTATAGCAACGATTTACATTCCCCATATTTAAAGATGTCGCCAAACTTTGTCGATCAATAGACGGAGAACGACTTGACCGGCAGCTATGCAGTTCTTTAGGTAATTAGAGATTGCCCGCATGAAAATATTGAAGTAAAAAAATAAAATAAAAAAAAAAAAAAGACTGAACTGCAGCTTTAAGTATACAGACTCAACAGTAAGTGAAGATCTGGTTCTTCCTAGCATTATAGGAATAAAGATATGGGACATTTTGTATGTCCTAGCATGTTTTAATTCAAGTTTTTTTCTCCCTTAAGACATAAAACAGGTCATTGCAGTTTGATGAGAGGGAGGGTTATCGATATGGCCCCGAAGGTGGTCTTATACTGTGTTCCAATAAAGGAAGTTGAGGATATGCCATGCATTCAAAATATGCCATTATAATAGAATAGGTGTGCTCTGATGTCAGACATGAATTCTCATCTTTCATGCTCCAGTGACCTCTTTGGAAGGAACAGGATAAATGTTGTGTAGTAACGTATAGGATTTGTTTGTTTATCCTTTTATTTTAAGAAACAATTTGCATTTATTGTACTGTGTTTTTTTTAAATAATCTTTTCTGTTTATTAAATATTATATTTTGTATATTAAATCTAAAATGTAATAAGTAATGCTTTGGGGCTCTGATTGAACTTTGCACGTTTTGAAGAACGATTTCATTTTCGGACACATTGTGCTACAAGAAATTGTGTGTGTTAAGTGCATATTTTGCTCCGTAAACAGGGACCAAAGACTCTGCAAGTGAATCTTTGGTAGTGGAAGTAATTTAAAGCTATATTGTGGCGAATTGGGGGTAGAAGCAGAAGGGTAGAATGTATTTCTTCAATCTGTTACCAAAGCAATGTCTACAAGACAAAATCGGAATGGCTGCCAGCTACTTAGAAAACAGGTTTTATCATTCTAATACACTTAACATTATTAAAAAATAGAGAAGTCCAACCTCCTACAATCTGCTGTGGTATTAAAATGTGTTTCTTTCCGTTTTATAGCCACCCACATACTTTTCTCAAGAAATCTTTTATACATGAAACTCCAATGAAGAAGTAAATACCTACTGGGTGCAATTTTGTGGCAAATGGAGTATTTGTTTGTGTTACTCAAGAGATTCAAATAATACAAATGTTAAACCAACATTTTCTCCAAATTTGTTATTTTTTCACAATTGGGGTATCAACTAGGACAGGACTGGTGCAGTTTGTAATATTGAAATGTAAAAATACCATAACACCTTAAGACTGTAAAGCCTAATTTTGAATAGTAGAATAGCACATGGCTATTAGTATATGGTGCATATTTCAGTGGTTATTATCCAACGAAAGAAAAACAGTTTTAACAATGCCGACCATTTCCATTTAACGCATTGGGGCTTATTTATGATGATGCATGGTATACCGTGCAATATTGTCTAAAAACGGACGGCAATTTAATGCGGTTAAAAAAAAAAAAAACATGCGTTTTCGCCTCATTCATTAACAATGTAGAAGAGGATTGCCACCAAATTTTCTCAAATCTACAATCGCACCCGCCTGAGGGAGGCCAAACCTCTGAGTGATCATTTTCGCACACATGTCAATCCTGTATTTTACTTAGGAAGGGATTCATGAAGCTACAATAAGAGATACTGGAGCTTGATTGGAGTTTACAGTCATTAACTTGAATGGCAGTTACTACCTTTGCTTGACCCCTCCACCTTAAGTAGTATATTTAATATTGCAAGATTTCCACATTTGCATACCACAGACATGCATGGAGAGAACCAAAAGGCCTAAAATGCAATTTTACCCTGCTCTAACCCCCAATATCAGTAACAGAAGTTGAAGACCTCCTTTGTTCAGTCCTGATGAAGGCTACAGGTAGCAGAAAGCCTTGGTTGTGATTAGCCCTAGGGATGAGCAAAAATGGTAAACGGCATCAAGATCATTAGCATGTTGGCCCTTGTGATGTTCACTGACCATCACCACAAGAGACCCAGAATATTCTCTCGCTCATGGATATCGCTAATACTCCCTACATTATGGTCTGTTTATGCTGTTCCACTTTTGGATCTCAGCTATAATTGTAATAATAAATGACATACTGTACAACTATTTTTTTTTTTTACTGTTTAAGCAAAAGACCGAGTTTTGGGGCGAAGACATAGATACACACACACACACACACACACACAATTTTATTGCCATTTCACTTACTGTAGATTGTCTTAATTAACTGCTATTTTTTTTGTTTTATATTTCCTTTCAGGGTTGATGCATGTGGCGGACTAACTCCAATCATAAATGGCTACTGACAAACTAAAATAAAGGCGCATATTTACTAAGCGGTGCTAAGCTATAAGGTATCTTACAGCCCCTTCCACTTGGGCTCTAAACCTTTACTGCATGTTTGCAAAACAGTGAAATCAAAACCTTTGCAAAAACTCCTACAGTACATATGAAAATACTCTGCACCACTTTTCATCAAAATGAATTGCATATTATTTGCTTATATCACAGTGCAAATGTTATGCACACGTGTTTACGTCCTTTGGGTGCAAGTATACTTTTTGGTCAGTCACTAAAATAATTTAAAGCTGTTTTAGGAAATAAAGGTGTAGTCGCGTAAATGTAGAATATATGATTATTAAGTAGACTATAAAAAACAAAAATGAGCGCAATGCATTTTCCTTTCCCGTCCCGATTTTCCCACAAGATCTCTTCTGAAAGCATTGCACAAGAAAATTACATTTTATGATCCCAGCTGAGTGTCATGTGCTAACTTACGCTATCTGCTTAGTTTTCAAGCCTTTGATAATGAAACAGCATGTTTTAATACTTTTCTTTTTTTAATAGGCATTGTTAAGTAATAATCCCAATAAAACAATACGCGTCTTGTAAATACAGTTAGGTCGGGAAATATTTGGACACTGATACAAGTTTTGTTATTTCGGCTGTGTATCAAAATAAATTCAAGTTACAGTTAAATAATGAATATGGGCTTAAATACAAGCATCACTTTCCACATATTATGGAACCAGCACAGTCTGACCAAGGGGATACCTTTGAAGTAGGAGTAGAGGTCGATAACGTATCAGGTCATATTGTATAGGCCCTTCATCAGATGTTATTTTAGCATTTATTTTCAGCCAAGGTGTGTGTAAATAATTTTGGTTTCTGCTGGATAAAGTAGCATGTACCCCTCTGCCCCCCGTCCCCCACTTTTTTTTTTTTACATGGGTGAGAAGCAGGGGATACCAGATGCTGAATCATGTTCATTTCCACTCTGGGATTCGCTGATTCCCAAGATACTTAGTGGGGGAAGGTGCCGTTGCCACTTCTTCTTTGTATTTCAATCCCCCCGCTTCCCACCAATAGTAAGCCACGAAACATGACATTGCGGCTTCTTATTGGCCCGCATGACGTAGGAGATTTAAACCTCTCTAGCCCCCCTTCCCCCTGTGCCAGGGCGACTTTGTGTGCTGCTAAACCTGTGTGGCAAACAGGAGGCCTAATCCTCCGCCACTTGGGAGCCTGGGGTGTATGTATATCTACTAAACAGCGCCTCCACCTGAGAAGGATCCTCATATAATAGGATAACCCCTCCCTAGACAATATGCCCAGTAATATACACACAGAGTATGGGAAACAATATTTACTGGAAGGTAATAAACAATGACATCAATAGGAACAGCAATAGACATATGTATACCAACCCGCGGAATATCCTCACAGTACTTGGGTGCAGGGGCACCACTGTCACAGTGTCCAGACCCCAATGGCCTTTCCCACCCCCCAAGTGTGAGACAGAGCTGCCCACGTGAATGTTGGTGCACTTATGCAGATACCTTCCCGGGCGCTCTAGCCCCCGGGTGAAGTTGAACAACAGTCAATTGGCAGTCTGTTCCAACGATGCCTTCCGCCTCTGCATGGGGTGGTCTCCAGCAGGAGCGTCCCACCATAGACCGTCTCTGAACGTAGGTGGTCTGATCCTAGACAACAAGTTACACTCCCCGCATGGCGTAGACACTGTGTCCCTGATACTATACAACACAGGAAAAAGGGTCCCTAACTATGGGCTTCCTTATACAGCTGCAGGTGCCTACTGTAAGTCGGGGACTAACTGGTGCCGCAGTGGAAAGCTGGCCTAGTCCCAGGGCTACTGGCACCAGGGACCCTACCTCCCAACTGACCTAACAGTTAGAACAGTGATAACTGTTATAAATGCAGCAGCCTTATTGGCTGCCTGGCAACATGTGGTCTGCAGCCCCTGAAGCTGCTTTGACTTGTAGTTCCCAGCGGATCTATGGGTGTAATGGCCGCCGCTGGCTCACAATCTCCCTGCAGCAACCACACAGCCGTCCCCCTCATGCAGCCTGGGAGGTAAGAGGGTGACCTGACTACATCCTCCCAGTGGTGGAGACTCAAACGTCCCCGCTTGGGAACAACATAACCAAACATAACACAGAAAAGTTATATAATGAAAATGCAGTACAAATATATAACAAATGCAGACTCTAAATAATATTATGCATTTCAATGAACATGTTGATAACGGAAGCCAGCTTGTTCTTAGCCAGCTGCCGAGACTCATTGTGGGGTGCCCCTAACTGATCATATGCCACACTAGTAGGAGGGCATCTTTCTCGCTGACCTCTGCAAGGCTCTTCTTCTGTGGTTCCCACTGGGGAGAGTCGGTCATAGTCCTGGGGCCTTAGCTCATCCCTACGTGAATACCCAATCTCTGTAAAATCTCTACTAGGCACAAAACTTGACTCCTGTGATTCAATGGTCAGCTTGGTGAAGCCTCTTGTGTAGGTACCTGAGGGGCGGGCCCATTATCCAGTGCTCCTTCGGGAGGTGCCCACCAGTCTCCATTGTAACTAGCGGAGGTTCCTTCCATGGGATCCTAATTGAACTCATCTTGTGGATCCGATGGCTCTGCAGACCCCTCTGGCTCACTGGCCCTTACCATGGTCTCTGATTCGGGGTCACTGTCATCTACTTGGGGAATGGGCAACAAGTGATTTCTGTGCAAGACCTTTACCCGGCCATTAACATCTCGTATGCGTTAGAACGGGAGGCCCAGCATCTGGGACTCGACTTCGCGCCAGCGTTTGCCAGGTATTCCGAGACTGCGTAGGAGAACAGCATCTCCAGGCTTTAGTACCCGATAACGGACCTCGTGGTCATACTGCCGCTTGTTGCCGGCTTTCAGCTGAGCCGAGTGAGGCTTTCTCCGCTAATTGATATGCGCATTGTAAGCTTGCTTGGAGTCGCTGAACGTACTTGAAATGCACCGTATTGGGTACAACATTGGTAGATACATGGAGGCAGATGTCCACAGGCAGTCGTGCCTCTCGCCCAATCATAAAATACGGGGTATATCCTGTGTATTCGCGTCAGGTGCAATTATATGCGTGCACCAGAGCCTCCATTCGGTCTTTTGTGCACTCTTTAGAGTGACAAGCATATCAAGCAGTGTTCAATTGAAGCTTTCGGGCTGGGCATCTCCTTCAGGATGATACGGAGTGGTCCTAGACTTCTGGATGTTGAGTAATTTAAGCAGCTCCTTGAGAAGCTTGCTCTTAAAGTCTCTGCCTTGGTCGGAGTGCATACGATTCGGTAGGCCGTAATAAATGAAGTATTTCTCCCACAGCACTTTGGCAACTGTGAGAGCCTTCTGGTTCTTGGTCGGGAATGCTTGAGAGTAGCGAGTGTAGTGGTCTGTCACTACCAGGACATTGCCGATATCTCGTGAGTCAAGTAATGTACAAAAAGTCCATGCACACAGGGTCCATTTGACCAGAGCTTTTTAGATGGCCCATTAGGGCTGCACAGGTGGGTAGAGTCTTTCACAGAACACACCGCAGACATTTCTGGCAATACTGCTCTACTGCCTCCCGCATTTTGGGCCAGAAGAACCGGTCTCTCACTAGACCGAAAGTCTTATCTATGCCCAGATGGCCGTGCTCATCGTCCACTAGGCGTTGGGGCAAGACCAGTTGTCTCCTGTCAGGGTGATTATGGTATTTGACAATCCTGTAAACGAGACCGCGGTCTATCTGGAACTTGTCCCATTCTCTTATGATGACTGGAATGACACCAGTAGGGGCCGCTTCATCAAGGAGGGATTGTTTTGTCGGACAGCCTGGCGTATAGCCTTAGTCACAGGATTTCTTTCCTGGTAGAACACCAGTTATTTCCATGTGAGGATATACTCTGGAGGAACAGTCATGCCTTCTGGATGTCGGTAAGCTGCGGGAATGGCAGAGGGCGGGCATCCCAGGGAATCTGCCACCCTCAATTCAGAGAATGCAATCTTGTCTTCTACTACGGCAGCTGTGGAGCACATGGCCCGCATTCCAGGGCCAGGGATTTCTTCCCACAGATCGTCGTCTTGGGTGGTGCTCAACCCCGGTCTTGAGAGAGCATCGGCTCAGATGTTTAGAGACCCGGGTTTATATTTTAGGGTGAACGGATAGTTGGACAGTGCTGCCAGCCATCGGTGGCCGGTGGCATCCAGCTTAGCTGACGTTGGAATATAAATCAGGGGATTGTTATCCGTTCTAACCTCAAAGGGGACTACGTATAGGTAAATCATGGAGCTGCTCAACCATGGCCCATTTGAAGAGATCCCCATGTTCTTCTTGTGCAGCAAGCTTACAGCACTCTTCCTGGAGGGCCGGGTGCATCTGTAGCGAGGATAGGGGTGTTTCGCCAGTCTCCCGCAACTAATTCCGAATCACTCCCTGTACCACATTAGTGTTGGTCCCCAAGATGATCGTGTATCCAGGAGTTTCCCGGGGTTGGGGACATAGAGCCTCCACTTCCATTGTGTGGATCTTGCCAGTGTTCAGCTGCGATATGGCCAGCTGTATGGACACCACACCTTCGACAGGATAAGTCTCATTACTCAGTCCCTAAAGCTTCATCCTCTTGCCCGATCGCATAGGCAGGCGAGACAGGTGCTGGTCATAGAACGGCTGGTAGATGATAGTCACCTGAGACCCAGTGTCCAGCAAGGCCGATGAGTATATGCCTTCCACGATAACTCTTACAATGGTGGACGGCCCCACCCGACTGTGGGCGTCCGGTTGGGGTGCTTCCTCGGAGTTATCCGCTGGGACGGTTTCCACCGGCGACAGAGGTGGAGTGTCAGTCGGTGGAACTGTGAGGGTCATGACCCTAGGATTGGAGACATTAGGGTTCGGACATTCTTTGGCGAAGTGTCCGTGTTGGTGACAGTTTAAGCAGGCGTCAGTGCGATCTTCGGTGCTGGAGGTGAGCTAATCTCCTGGGGGAAGGGGAGGTCTGTCGGTATGGCTTTTGGCGGTTAGCAGCCTCAGACTTTTCCTTGGTACTTGGTTGCTTCCCTGGAGTTGCATCACTCTCCCCTTTTGAGGGGTCATGGGACGGCTTGGAGGGCCGGAACCTCAGGATGGCCTTTTGGTCCTGGATTTGGTCCTCAAAGTTGGGAGGATTTGTGGTAGAGATCGCACAGCAAATCCTGGCCACCAGGGGGTGTGTGAGTGACGCTCCTCACAAGAATTGCAGGGTTCTGTAGTCATCTAGGTCGGTCTTCCGAATGACCTTTTTGTTGACCAGTGTCCATAACATCACCTGTAATCGACGCAGGAAGTCGAATAATTCTTCTCCCGCCGTCTGCTTGAGGGCATAGAACTGTACTAACAACGCACATGGATCGTCCTTCAGCCCATAGGCCTTGGTTAGGGCATGTAAAAGGTCTTCAGCCTCAGCTTCTTCACGAGTCTCACGATACAATCGTAAAAGGTTGGAGACTGGTGGCCGTAGACACTCCACGATTCTTTGCCTCTTGACCACGTCCATTCGGGCTGAACTTGAACTGCATGATCGCACCATTCTTCAAAAGCTTCTTCCCCGAGTGGTGTGGGCCACAGCACAGAGAAGGCCTTCAGTTTGCGGTAGGGTTGCACCGGTGCCAGCTTTTCTATCTTGTCAGTCAGTTGCTGCAGGGTTCCTACGAGTAACCGCGGGCCATCTGTACTGCGGGCACTGGGGTGGTGTGCTTCGGACCTCCGACTGCTAACCTGGCTCTGGCTAGAGTGCTTTGGGGAGGAAGCAGGGGAAGACAACTGACATTCGGCCACGCTGGGAAGAAAGGACTCTTCAGTGTTTCAGTTTGCACGCAGTGTTTGGTATATATCAGTGGGCTTCCCCCAGGGTGGAGCTTTGGGGAGCAGCAGAAATTGGGGCGCAGTGTCTGTTGGGACATCCTTTTGACAGTCAATTAACAGTGTACTCCACTGATTGGATGCATCCCATTTGATGTCTATGATATTGGCTTTAGCAAACCCCGATTACTGTCTCAGGGTGGCGAGCAGGTCAGGCAAGGGTAGGGATGCCGGAACCTGGCTGATGGCCACCACGTGGCTGGATGGCCCTTGGCATCCTAGGGCCCACTTGTGAACATTCTGGCTTGAGGATAAGGACATTTTCCCTCTGGATGAGAATATCTTAAATTTAAATAGGGCACCACAGGTCTGGATCTCAGCAGCACCTCCAAATGTAGCCCCCTTTCCCCCTTTGTGGATACTAGGAAACAGCGTTCCTAGTGCACCGTGCTCAGCTGTAGGGAATCTCTAGGCGTCCAATTGATATAGACCCTCTAAATGAGGAAGGCAGGTAAACACCACTCTCTGCAAATGTATATGTGAACAGTGTCTCTATTCATATCTCCTAAGATGTGGAGAAACTGTGCTTTGTTGGTGAGAGTCAGTAACAAATCTCTGACCTCCCAGTGTACAGTATATAACTTTCCCCTGGAGAGAAGACACAAAATATATGACTCCCAAAGCGTAATGAGCTAATGGGGTACTCACAGTGGAGAGTTGTCTTGTGCGGTGAATCCCACGGCGTGCATCACGTTGAGACAGGCAAACAACAGGATATCCTCACGGAAGAAAACGGAGCACAGCAATGCAGCAATAAGGGGGCTAGATACCGGTATAAAAGTCCTTTATTCCATGGTAGACATCATGGCATGGGATAGGTTAAAAATCTCGAACACGTTTCGGGCCGTTGCCCTTTGTCAACGAGAATATTTGCAGACTGCGGCTACCGCAGCTGATATAGGAGTTCCCCTGCCTCCAGCTGATTAATGACGTCTCCTGCAATTGGCACGAAATCGTCAAGATACGATCTGATTGGCCCAAGCCCTTGACCAATGATATCACTGGGCAGTGAATAAATTACTAGTCACAAACACATATTAAAAGCAATCTTATATATTGAGATGGTGAAATGGAAGACATAATTATTCTCAGTGTTTTAGTTAAATGAATTATAATTCACTATCTTTGTTGCATGCACATATCTAAGGACGATGCATTCTTGAAGATATACTTATAAAGTGCAAAAGGTGTAATGAGCAAGGTATAGCATATATCAAACATTAGTTTAACTGATACAGCAATCAGGAAAATATATAGTTATTAAGAGTTGAGCCTTATTCAGTATATGTGTGAGAATAATCACACAGTGACATGCAGGTATATATATACAGGAATATCCAAAATAAGTGAAACATATCTAATACAAGGTTATACGTCATGGGAAGGAGGGGGGGGGGCGGAAGGGGAGAGGGAGAAAAAGGGGGGGGAGGTAGGGATGGGGAATGGGGGGGGAGGAGGGGGGGGGAGGTAGGGATGGGGAATGGGGGGGGGGAGCAAAGACGGACAAAGACTGATTGAAATGACGCCTATTTAATGATTTTATTTAAGGAAATGTTTGAGTTCCCAGTCGGTATTCATACCCTTGGGTGTCAAAGTCCCAAGGGTATAAATCCAGTGCATCTCACGACAGTTGAGAAGAGATTCTCTATCTCCACCTCTTGGATGTATAGCAATGTGTTCAATGGCGCTAAATGTGAGTTGATCTACTGAGCCCATTGAGCATTGATTGAAGTGTCTTTGTCAGGGCGACTGTGTGTTCTGCTATACCTGTGTGTCAAACAGGAGGCCTGATCCTCCGCCACTGGGGAGCCTGGGGTGTATGTATATCTACTAAACAGCGCCTCCACCTAAGAAGGATCCTCACATCATAGGATAACCCCTCCCAAGACAATATGCCCGGTAATACACACACAGTATGGGAAACAGTATTTACTGGGAGGTAATAAACAATACTTCCAGGATTAGGAGGGAGCATGGTCGTCAGGATTCCACCCCAAATAAAGAGAGAAACAATATAGTGCACTTCTGTATATGCAAAGTGGCAAACAAATCTTCTGCAATGGTCTGCACTATTGGTTCTCCTTTGTCTTTCTCTGAGACATACAAGACAAGACTGGATCCCAGATCTGCCGACATTATCGATACCCACTGCTGTTTTATATCTGCCGGTCTGTAAGTAGGCTCTCTACATGAGCCAAGACTCTGAAGATTTGTTTGCCACTTCGCATATACAGAAGTGCAATATATTGTTTCTCTCTTTATTTGGGGTGGAATCCTGACGACCATGCTCCCTCCTAATCCTGGAAGTGCTGTCTATTAGTGGAGATTGTGTACAATTTCTCCTTGGAGGTTGAAATTTCGTTTTTTCACTTCACTTTCTATATTAATAGATTTTATCACTGGTTCACTATTATATTAAGGGGAAGAAGGATCCCAGCGGTCACTGCTAGCCTCCGTGAACTCAACCAAGCATGATTAATTCAAAAAAACTTTATTGAAACAAAAACATGGACATGAAAAAACCTCCAATGCGTTTCATCCCGTGAAGGGACTTTATCATCTCTTTGGGGGCAGCAGTCTCTGTTTTATTTGGGTCATTACTCTGTAGCATGTAGAAGTATGTGCAGCCTTGTTCTTTCCATCAGTCACTGCAATCTAGCCCCCACCCCGGTTTAGTCTATATTCGAGTGCTTATCTACTTCATTATCCATTTATAATTGCTGCAGTGCTGTGTCCACCTTCATTTCCATTTCACAGGATATCAAGGGACTGACTGTTTTATAGCAAGTTTGGAGCATCTGGACATTCCCCTTTCTCACTATTATATTAATATATCAATTTATTCTTCACCCTATTGTGTTTAAGCGCCTGTTTAGATCACTTTGGTGTTATAGGTAATAAACAATAACATCAATAGGAACAGCAATAGACATTTGTATACCAACCCGCGGAATATCCCCACAGTACTTGGGTGCAGGGGCACCACTGTCCAGACCCCAATGGCCTTTCCCACCCCCCAAGTGTGAGACAGCGCTGCCCATGTGAATGCTGGTGCACTTATGCGGATACCTTCCCGGGCGCGCCTCCCGGGCGCTCCAGCCCCCGGGTGTAGCTGAACAACAGTCAACGGGCAGTCTGCTCCAACGATGCCTTCTGCCTCTGCGTGGGGTGGTCTCCAGCAGGAGCGTCACACAATAGACAGTCTCCGAACGTAGATGGTTTGATCCCAGACCACAAGTTACGCGTCACTGCGTGGCGTAGACACTGTGTCCCTGATACTATACAACACAGGAAGAAGGGTCCCTAACTATGGGCTTCCCTATACAGCTGCAGGTGCCTACTGTGAGTCAGGGACTAACTGGGGCCTGAAGGGGAAAGCTGGCCTAGTCCCAGGGCTACTGGCACCTTGTACCCTACCTCCATCTTCTGAACCCTGCTCCCAACTGACCAACTGTCCTAACCGTCATCACTGTTCTAAGGCTGAGCTTATGGTGCCAGCGACGCAACGTCGCAGCAAAATAAATTTATTGCCGCTATCGCGTTCGCTTGTAGTAAGCGTGACGCGATGGAGCGACGCAAATTTCTGAAGCCGGTCAAATATGATTTTTCAGAAGCTGTCGCCACATTTGACAGCCTCTGAACCAAAAAACCTGGTCACCCGCGACGTCGGCGGAAAGCGAATTACAACTTTTGCTAGCGGCGACGGGTGAGCCGCGCTGAGCCAGGAAACTTACATCCTGCATCCGTCATGTGTGGGGCTCAGGTAGACGCTGCCGCAGACGTGCAGTCATGTGGAATTGCAGCCGACAGATTTAATTTTTCGCGCTGAGGGATGCGGAGGACCGGTCACTTGACCGGCAAAAGCCAATGACACTCTGTGACGTCAGCGCCGTGGCGCGCTAGCCCCGCCTCACAAGCGCGCTGTGCTCATGCCAGGACACAAAAAAGCTCCTGCTCGAGTAGGAGAGCATGAGCGTCAGCGCGGCTCAGCGCTGTATTTTGTACCATGGCCCCGGCCTAAGAAGAAAAAAAAGGGTGGTAAAGGGGAAAAAACTAAAAAAAAAAAAAAAAAATAAAAAAAAAAGAAGAGGGAAGCTCCCCTTTTAAAAAGAGGTAATCCCAGCAACACATTTCTTTTATTTTAATATATGCAGACTTTGATTACCTTTATTGAAAACTAATTACCTACGCTGCCGATTGATTCATTCTCCCGTGATCGATCAGCAAAGATCCTGCTTCCCATGGTTCACAAAATGGCTGCCTTTCCGTTTCACTCAATCCTTCAATCAGTGTAACTCAGCAGCTACAATGTATTCATAGGCTGCGGTTATAGTGCCGGCGACAGCGACGCAACGTCAAAACAAATGCATTGATGGCGCAACAGCTTTGTCGCGATCGCTGGAAGTCATTTCAATTTTATTTTTCCAGCAACCGCAGCGTCGCCATTTATTACTAAGGTAACATTATCTATTGTTACAGCTTGCAGCTCAAACTGCTGGGAACATTGGCAACAAATTATCACAAACAGGAAAGTGTTGCAAAGATCTTGCACTCGTAGGGAGGAGTGCTAAATCCTGCTATAGAAATCAAAGAATGCTCAGTGTATTAAAGCTGCAGTTCAAGCAATATCCCACATGTATGTTTTTTTTTTAAATAAATCGGTTCTGTACTATGAGAAAATACTTGTAGCATAAAAAAAATAAAAAGACATTTCTAATGTATTATAATATTGTTTCTATAGCAACCATTTACAAAGTCACATCCCCTTCCTCTTCTGTAACAAGCTCTGGCACACCCATGATTGAGCCCTACCCTTTCCCTAGCGGTGAACCAATTGTATCTAGATGATCACATGATCACATGGACACATAATCTTCCCCCACAGAATTTTGCATCTTGGGTCCTCTTCTGCTGCACACACAGGCATTTAGTGAACCCCCGAGCCGAATCTTTACCGATCAATCATTAGGCTGAGTCCATGGTCAGCGCGTATCCGCTGGCCCGTGCTGAGGCGCGCTGACGCTCGTCAGTGAGCCCCTGCAGCCGCAATGAGAACGGCTTTAGCAGGGGCTCGTGCACGCTTCCGCAGGCGTGCGGAGGCATAGCTATTAATTTTTTTTTAGTTTCGGCGCTCACGGGAGCACAGGGCCGGTCACGTGAGTGGTTCGCCTAATGAGGGCGAACAAGTTCCGTGACGTCACTGGCCCGCCCCCCCCCCGACGGCGTGCGAACTAAGGCCAGGGAAAGCACCCGCTTTCCCTCAGTTTCAGTGCGCCTCCGCACGGCTGAAGTCACCATGCACTCAGCCTAAGAGAATGGATCGGTAGGCAATTTAGCTAATCACTTGTCCAGCTTGAACTGCTGCTCTAAAACATTAAAAATGGCATGGAATTTAATAATACATTTTTTGTGAATATTTAATACAAGAGTACTGATTTTGTTTGTTTTTTTTAACACACTGGTATGAGATTGCATGGATTGCTCCTTTAAAGCAAAGTTTCAAGTTGCTGTCGTCCAACTATTTTTTCTTTCTTTTTGATTGTATGTATGTCTTTATTTATATAGCGCCATTAGTGTACATAGCGCTTCACAGTAGTAATACACGTGACAATCATATAAATAACAAATAATACAAATAACAGATCATGGGAATAAGTGCCTCAGACATAAAAGTAACATTTCGGAAAAGGAGCCCCTGCTCCAGGGAGCTTACAATCTAATTGATTTATTGTATTGGTTTGCAATATCATTGCCTGCCTTTATTTGTTAATAATAATAATTATTGTTTGTTCTTGTATTGTATAGCGATGCTAGTTTTACGTAGCGCTTTACAGAGAAATTTTGCAGGCACAGGTCCCTGCCCCGTGGAGCTTACAATCTATGGGGGAGTTTTTGGTGCCTGCAGCACAGGGAGAAAAGTGACTTGCCCAAGGTCACAAGGAGCCGACACTGGGAATTGAACCAGATTCCCCTGATCCAAACTCAGCGCCTGTCAGTCTTAACTCACTGAGCCACGCCTTCTCCATTAATATGAATGACTCTAAATATTTAATATTTATGCTACAAAACAGAAAGGTAGTCCTTCCTGCAAATAAATCAATTTGTCTTTTTAATAAAAAGTTGAAACAGTTTGAATACTAATACATACATATACATATATATATATATATATATATATATATATATATATATATATATATATATAAAAGGAAAGAGAAAGAAACAGGCGCACACCTAGTGCATTACCACAATAAAAATGTATTAAAGGAACATAAAATCTAACAAATGCCCACTCACAAAGGTACAGCAAATATAAGCGTGTATGAGATAGGCTCTCATGTGCCAAACAGCTCGATCACCAGCGTCCGGCTGCAGTCAATGGCGTCGTCACGTGAGTCTCCTCCGTGGAACCGGAACCGGAAGAGGGGTCCTTCGCCCTTGGTGTTCAATAGGACAGGTCCCTCCAGGAAACAAAAGCCTCCAATGACTAATGTGATAGGTATTTGGCCGTGAGAGCCACACACGAGAGCCAAAGTTCTCTGATCAAGTAGCAACAGTGTTCGTGGGCAATGGCGGCCGGAATCTAGCCACGTCCTACGCGTTTCGTCATCAAATGACGACTTCTTCACGTCCCGTGTTTCTAAATAATCATTTTAAAAAAATGGTGTTCCATAACCCCTGGAATTATCACACTACAACCACTGCTTATAAAGATGTTTACCAGGAAAAGCAGCAGAACAGAATCCTCCCTCTCTTTACTGCCCCTAGCACTGTTTGTTCTTGTATTAAAACCAGATGATATTTGAAAATGTATTCTGCTTAAGAAACTTGCAACTGTATAAAATTATGTCTAACACACCCACTCTCCTGCTGTGCACATGAACACTGCTTTGGTTTGTACTAAATGTGACACACACACACACACACACACACACACACACACACACACACACACACACACACACACACACACACACACACACACACACACACACACACACACACACACACACACACACACACACACACACACACACACACACACACACTATATGTAAAATATAATAAACCAAAATCAACTACAATGTATCCTTATATGGAAATGGGGGGTCATATCTCAGTGGAGATATGCTAGGGAACCTACATGGACTCTAGCAGCATCACAACACAAAATAGCAGCCAGCTATATTCTAAGTGCAGTCAGATATTTGGAATTGCTGACAAAAATAACTTATCTTCCTATTTATGTCTGACCAAACCCATGCTCACTGCTGCTCCCCTTTAACAGAAAATGACACCCTTTTAAAACATAAGGCCAACGGAGAAGATAATTACACTATGTATGTGCGAGTCTGCACATTGAATATATATGTGCATCGACACACGTATACAGTAGGATATATACATACATATATATCTATATGTAGGCCCCTTTCCCCCGTGTCTAGGGTGACTACGTGTGGTGCGCTGTTACCTGTAGGCTCACAGGTGGCCTGATGCTCCAATACAGGGAGCCTGGGGTGTACCTGGATCATCCAGTGACAGAGCCTCTACCTCTGAAAGATCCTAGCACTGCTGGATACCCCTTGCACAGGACCCAATACAATATATATATTGTATACGTGTGTGATATAGATATATATGCAAAAAAAAATTTTTTAAAAAAAGAAGCGCCAGCTCCGTGATGTAATAAGGAAAATAAATGAGATTTATTGAGAGGTAGAGTGGTCAATAGGACCTAGCTCTCAGGTGAGATTGAAAAGCATACAATTAAAACATGTGGTTGCAAATTGTGGCAGTGAACAAGCAGTGCGAGGTGTAGGGTCAGAGGCAGGAGAGTGGGGCATCAATGGTTAATGAAGCAAACAGTGAGGGTAAGTCATCTATGCCAAATGCAGTCCATGAACAGCCGTGTGGCACAAGCAGTCAGAGTATAATTTTCACCAATAGAGAATGTCCCTTCTCAGATATTGAATATGGTGTACTGACCGCAGACCTCGTAGGACATGCAACTGGTTCCTTACACGTATATATATATATATATATATATATGCAAATATAGCTGTATGCTCATATTTGCTTTCCTGTGGAGGGTTTTTGTCACTTTTTTTACTCACCATAACTTAACTCAGTATTATGGTTTATATATATATATATATATATATATATATATATATATATATATATATATAGAGAGAGAGAGAGAGAGAGAGAGAGAGAGAGAGAGAGAGAGAGAGAGAGAGAGAGAGAGAGAGAGAGAGAGAGAGAGAGAGAGAGAGAGAGAGAGAGAGAGAGAGAGAGAGAGAGAGAGAGAGAGAGAGAGAGAGAGAGAGAGAGAGAGAGAGAGATGCACCAAACCGCCTTGTCCACACCCTTGTGGGGTTTCTCCCCAACATACTGAGGTGCTCTGGGCATCTAACCCCCTGGTGTCCAAAGGAGCCAACCCACCCAATGTGTGTGTGACAGCGCTGCCCACAATAAGAGTGTTGCTGTTGTTGGTGCACTTGTTGAGGTACCTGCCCAGGTGCTCCAGCACACGAGTATGGCCGAAGAAGAAACAGGGACACGCTGATCCAGCGTCGTCGTCAGCGAAGTCTCCGCCTCTGCGTGGGGTGGACTCCCACTGAAGTGTCCCACCATGAAGAGAGTCTCTAATTCAGTGGTGGTCTGGTCCCAGACCGCAGATACTGCGCGGCGTTGAGCTGTGTCCCTGACACTTTGCAACTACAGGGGCAGTGTCCCTATCTATTGGGTCTGTCCTTGTAGCAGTCACAAGCT
The DNA here is from genome assembly GCF_040206685.1 of Ascaphus truei. NCBI lineage: Eukaryota > Metazoa > Chordata > Amphibia > Anura > Ascaphidae > Ascaphus > Ascaphus truei. The sequence continues at coordinate 231,740,280 of NC_134486.1, read as the reverse complement.
TATGGGGGAGTCAGGGCCTAGCTGGGGCCTATAAGGGGATCTCTGGCCTAGTGCAGGGGCCACTGACATCCTGCACACACACACACACCCTCACCCTTCTATGCCCAGCTCCGACTCGCGTGTCTCGCAGCTCGCCAAATGTATTAATCCGGCGAGCAGGGGAATCCTAGAGCCCTATTAGCTACGCTTAGCCAACTGACTAGCAGCCCCTGGGGCTGCTGGGAATTGTAGTTCCCGCTGAGCACTATCACCTTAATGGCCGCCGCTCGCGCTATACTGCACATGCGCACCATCTCGCGCATGTGCGGGCACCAACAAGATGGCGGATCCTTGCGAAGGGAGCATCCGGGGACCCGGTCCACCCTCCACCGGCCGCAGCGTCCCTGGCACCCGCCGGACGCACACGCGTATCTGGTAAAAAAAACTATTGTGTTTTTTATTCAGGATTTATGCATGTCGGCTTACTTATGTTTATCAGTTAGACTAGCATCGGTGTACCATCAAAATGTTAAAAGTAAAAATATATATATTTTATTAAGGTGTTAATTAGCTACATTTAACCTACTAAACCCATTAAAACCTTTTAACCCTTTAAACGTTAACAAAGTAAACTATATGATTTTTTGGGGGGGTGGGGAGGAGTTAATAAATGTCAATCAACTGTTGCTGTAATCGGTTAATTGTTGTTCAAGTTGAGCCAACCACGGCCTGCACGTTTAATAACACAAAATGTTTTTGGCTACTACGAAAGAGAAGCTGTTACAGTTAAACTTAAGTACAGCAAAAACACAAAGACATACTTTCCTAATATATTCAGAAGACTGTGCTTCTTAGGCTGAGCTCATGGTGGCGGTGGCAGTACGTGTGAGGATTCAGGGATCGCAGCGTCCACGCCCTGGTTCCTCTTCACCTGCGGTTACCCCCGCTGCTGTGGCGCGCGCCCCTCGCTGGCGTCACTCACCTCCGGCGGCTCTGGGGGTTCCCCGCCGTTCTCTGCGTCCTCGGGTTCCTGCGGGGTCTGCATGCTCTCACGCGGCCGTCATGTTTCCCGTGAAGATAATTTATTCACTGCTCTTGCAGTGAAAACCCGCCCCCAGCACACCAATAGGACCTCCTGCCAAAACAAGAGTCCTCACCTGCCTGCCAATCAAAGGGACCTATCCAGGATGGCTCCACGCATTCCTCCAGGCCTGCCTCCACCTCTGATTGGTCAGCCACACTTTATAATGCCTGTCCTTCCTCTCACTCATTGCTCGACATAGTTTTCCACTTGGATACTAGTCTGGCATTCTCTCTCTCATTCTCTCAGGTACGACTTGGCTTGGCGGACGTCTTTCCCTGGCTCTCGACCCCTGCTTGGACAACGACCTTCCGGAATTCTCCTATCCCTGACCTTGGCTAAAACGGCAACGACGACGGCACTTCTACACCGGTACCGGCAAGTATTGCTAGCTAAACGTCACCTGGCCTGGCAACGCCTAATCACCACACTCCGGACACGCTCCTTTTGCTGCGGGTGCGTGCCCATATACGTTCCTCACCTCAGTAGAAGGGACGGGTCTGGTCTGCGTGCAGTACCGGCGTAACAGTACGTTCGTGTGCTTGCATCCGCGCGCACTTCCGGTACTCTTCCCCGATTCCCTTTGGTAGTTCCTCAAGTGCCCGCAGAGCTGCGCGCGTCGACGCTGCTACATTTTGTCGCCACAACTGAAATTGAAATTTCGGGCTGCAGTCGCCAGCGTCACGTGAGTTGGTTCAGCCAATGAGGATGAACCAGCTCCGTGACGCGTTTGCCACGCCCCCAATCGCCACGACTGATATCCTGCAGCTAGCGCACACATTGCTGGGGCTGCAGGAGTGCGCGCACAACAGCGTGCCTGCGGCAGAACCACAACTCTGGCATCTTCAGTGACCATGCAATAGTGCAACGGTGCACAAAATGGTGGGTGCGGGCAGGTGCAGAGGACCCGCGCTCTGTTGAGGCATTTGAATTAAATGCCAGGGGATCGTGTGAGGCCTCTGCAACTCACTTACCAGGATTCTGCAGAGCTGGTAAGACGCGTTTCTATGGCAAAGCAGTGTCAAATGACGCCACTGTGTCATGCGGAGTGACATCACACATCCGTCTCCATGGCAACGGGGTCACGTGACGTCACACCACGTGACCCCCGAGGCGTCATTTGACGCCGCCAAACAAGGTGAGGGGGGCGCGAAAGCGAGGGGGAGCGCAGCTGAAAAAGTTTGGGCTCCCCTGCAATAGTGTAATGTGTAAGGAAAATTAAACCATCCCAATCAAGCCCTAAAGTTCTCCTCACTAGAACATTTAGAAACTTTAACTCACAATAGTTTCTGGCTGACCTTACCAACTGCCCTTGGTACAGAATCGACTTAATTCCCGACCCTGATTCTGCGCTAGACTATTTCCAATCAGAGTTCTTAAAACTCTGTGATACCCAGGCTCCACTACGCAGAATAAGGGTACGGGGTGCCCACCTTCCGTGGGTAACAACCAACCTTATATCGCTCTACCAACTTAGGGATGCCATGTGGGAAAGCTACAAAGTAACTGACTACCAAGGATCTTAATCACTACAGATGCCTGCGGAACATGTGCACAAGGCAAACAAGACATGCAAAAGCACAATACTACTCTGACAATCTTCACCAGAATACATCAAACCCAGCTAACTTCTGGAAGGTTATCAACAACATATTCCAGCTTTCTAGTCATCAACAATCAAGTAATATCACCCTGACAAATCCCATTGACATTGCAAATGCATTCAATGATTACTTTGTGGAGTGTGCTACTAACATATTAGCGAAACGCAACCCAAACCACAAACATGAACCTCATTCTGTGAGTACCCCTATAGCCCCACCCTCTCCCAACACTGGTCACAATTTTCCATTTGTCCCAGTATCCGAAGAGGAGATTACACAAGCGCTCCTCAAAATTAAAACTAAGCAGCCAATGTGGACCTGACTTACTGCAATCTAAGTTCCTAAGACTTGGTGCCCCAGCCATTGCCAAATCAATTCTGTCTGCAGGCTTCATGGTATAAAAAAAAAAGATCTTTGGTTTCTATTTGTATACTATGTTCTCTATAAACAATGCTGACCCCTTCATTGTATTACAAAAACACAGCTGAATATTTATTTGATTCCACCTTTATTTAAAAAAAATGACCATAATGTATTCTGGCTTTTGAGGGGTAGGAATCAGACTTCCTATACTTATTATTGCACAGGCAGATGGTTCTAATTGTCCCTGGTCAATGCTCTCCATAGAGTTTTATGTGACAAAGTGAGTCTTGCAGGATAATCGTTGACTCCAAGATCTCTTGCATACAATCTCCAAATAATCCGTTTTCCAGGGCTATGAATTACACTGACTGCACACAGTATAGTGCAAATAATTGATTCTAATTGCCTCTGGTTAGATCCTCATATCGAGCTTGCTTTTTGATAAACAATTGTGAGTGCATCTGTCATTTGTAGAAAGTGTCAATATCCTTGCAAGCAGCCTCTGCAGTAACAGACAGCAGCATGTGGTAAGATGTGAGGGTATGAATAAAAAAAAAATGCATGAACATGATTGGTACATTGCGTATGATTCTAATTTCCCCACTTCTAGATCATAGAGCTTGGAAAAGCCACAAGTCGTAGCTAGTGTTAAAAAACGGGTAGATGTTAATGTTACCAGCGCATGAAACACCATGAGACAGTGAGTGCCGTGGAGCAGGTATGGATCACGCTAGCAAGCGCTGTGTGAATCACTCCTCCTGCTCCTGTCCTCTGAAGTTATGCCCGACAGCTGTTTCGCCTAACAGAGGCTTCTTCCGGGGTTACCCGAGGGTGCTTCATGGTGAATTTAAAAAGGCTAGCGTTGTCATGGAAACGCAGTCCGACTGAAACTACCTGTGTTTACTGAAAAAACACAGCAAAAGGCGAGTGAAAATGTCTATGCAGGAATGAAAACATCCTTATTACATTGATGTGATCGTGGGGAGTTGCTTAATCTCAGATACACAATATGGTATTGCTGTTAATAACCTCCCATATACTGTATCTAAACTTAGACTAACCTTAATGCATTAAGGCATAGACCCGCCATAGATATTCCTGGTTATTATCAAACCATTACAAACTCATATAAACAAAAGTGGAAAGAAGATGCCTATTCCTGAAGTAAACTACCCAGGACAGGCATTCTTGTAGTATCTTTTTAAAAAGTAATAAATTGATGAAGACCCATATTCACTGACAAGACCTATTTATAAGGATCCATAGATACTGTAGGCTGATGACAAATATATTAATAGCTATCCATACAAGGTATTGCGTTTCCCAAAGTCATGCTTACCTTTGGAATGGTTCTTTATCATACTAAGTTTTTGAACAGCTCTTTGTATATGCAAAATTAGATCACATTCGCCTCAAAATGCAATGTAAATACAGTTTCAAATTTAGACATTGCCTTTTTAGATAATAAAAAGGTGCATATATAAAGCCCTCATTCAGTCCTTTGGGCGACAAGGTTTGGAGATTGAAAATCCATCTTGCCTCGCTCTGTAATAATTTGGTATCCCAGTCCCCTCTTCTGATGCTGGGTGCCAGACGGTCTATGCCTTGGAAGCTCAGAGCATTGAGATTGCCAGAGTACTGCTCCCTTACATGCCTTGAGATAGGGGTATCCAGATTATAGATCATATATGTTCAAGGATTCTGCGTCTCAGTTCTCTTCGGGTTTTACCAATGTACTTAAGTCCACAGATGCAAGTCCCCATATAAATAACATCTGCAGTCTTACAATTTATAAACTGCTTGTGTTTATATACTTTCGTGCCTTCACTGTTCTTAAAGTCCTTGATCCTGGTCATGTACTGACAGGCCTTGTATGATCCACATTTGCACGAGACCAGATTTTGATCGGTCAGCCGTGTTGTCTGGTTGGAATTTTTTTTTTTAAATGGCTGTGGACAATTTTCTCCCTGATGTTTTTAGTACGTTTCCATACTAGGGATGGTTTGTCCTTAAGCATGTCTATAAGGTCCTCGTCATTTTGCAAAATGTGCCAGTATCTACTGATACGGTTTTAGATATCTTTCCACTTTTCATTAAAAGTGCCCACAAATATAATTACTTTATCATCTTCTTGACTTATTACATTTGTCTGTAATAGAGTCTCTCTGTTGGTATTAATGGCTCTTTGGTAAACTCTTTTAAGGAGTTTATGGCTATAGCCTTGTGCTAAGAATCTTTCATCTGATCTGCTATATTTTAAATTGTTTCGTCTGAGCAGTTTCGTCTGAGACGAAGATACTGGCCCACCGGTATCCCTCTTTTCAGAGGTTCTGAGTTGTGGCTGTCAGATAATTGTTTGTAGCCGTGTTCTTTCTAAAGGTTGTAGTTTAAATGGTGCCGTCAGGTGTTTTGGTGATTGTAAGATCCAGGAAATTGATTTTCTATGTATCTGTTTCAAAAGTAAGTTTCAAATTATGATCGTTTTTATTTAGGGCTGTGATGAAACTATCTAGATGTTCTCTTGTGCCCCTCCAGATGATCAGAACATACACAATATACCTAATCCATTGGTCTATTGATTCTGCATACTCAATTAGGCCGTCCTCAAACACGCTTGTTTCCTCCCACCATCCTAGATATAAATTGGCTTATGTGGGTGCACAAGTTGTCCCCATGGCCGTACCCTGTATTTGCCATTGAAGACAAAATAGTTGTGGGTTAAGACACATTTTAGCAGACTAATAATGAATTAATTATGGTTGGAATGATTCAGACTTCTAGATCGTAAAAAAGGACTAAATGCATTTATCCCCACTTGATGTGAGATACTTATATAAAGTGATTCAACGTCTAGACTGACAAGTAAAACATTGTCATCTAGAGTTATTCCTTCAAGCTTTAGTAAAACATCTTAGTGTCTCTTACGTAAGATGGTAAAGTTGTCACGAAACTACACAGTACTTTGTCCAGATAAATACTGGCTCTCTCACGAAGGTTGCCATTCTCAGAGACTATAGGGCGGCCTGGAGGTTTCTTAGGGTTTTTGTGAACTTCGGTGATAGAATAAAATGTTGCAATAATTGGATTATTGACTATCATAAATTTAGCTTCATTTTCGTCAATCACTTTGTTTTTGAGGCCTTCCTGTAATATCTTTTTAAGATCTTTGATGAATTCTGCAGTAGGGTCTTGACTCCGAATTTTATAGCAGGCCTTATCCCCTAATATTTAAAACAGAGACAGAACATGAAACACAGACAGAGCTCAGTGCTACATCCAATGAAACTTATACACGGTACAGTGCCTAAATAAATATAAATATAAAATATATATATATATGACAGAACAAAACAGAAATAATAAAGGAGCGCCTAATAAAATAACCTGCTTAACCGTGAGTATATAGCCAACTGTGTTAATACAACCTATGGGGTGGCTAAGGTAGGAACAATTAAAAAAGACCCTATGTAGCTTCAAATTAATACATGTAATTACAATAATAATTTTAATATATGATATACAAGACAAAAATATTAAAAACTATATATAAAATATAAAAAAAAAAATTGATACAAAAGTTCCAGATGGAATTTTTTTTCCCAAAAAAACTTTTAAACCTTAAAAGTCACAGAGTCCTGTTCCAAATGAATGCATCCAGGTATGGGCAGCCGTTTGTAAGGGATCACAACTCCCTAAGGATACTTATGAAAGAAAAAAGAAAAAAACAGGCGCACACCTAGTGCATTAAAGTATAACAATAATTTTATGGAACATTAAAAACAGACAAATGCCCACTCACAAGTATAACGGTATTAAAATGCAGTTATGAGATAGGCCCTCATAAGCCAGTGGTAGCGTCCGGGCCAGCAATGGTGTCCTCTCATGCGCGGTCTCCTTCTACCGGAAGTGACGTTCACCCGGTCTGGTATCCCGCAAAACGGAAGTCCCTCCAGGAAACCGAGCCCTCGCTTGCCTGCTTCTGGCTGCTGCACCACCAAGGGAACCAAAGATGTATCCACTGTTCTGTTCGGCTGAGCCTCTCAAAATCTGCGTTTCTCTCAATCCGCAATGTAGCTCTCAGTGGGAATCGTGCCTCCTCTGCTTTAGCCACGCCCTACGCGTTTCGTCATCTATGATGACTTCTTCAGGGGTTACCCATTGGTTGTGACCCCACAGTATTTATAACAAGGTTCATTTGCATATACAATTAAAAACAATAAAACAATTAGGACATTAATGACACACTTTAAGCTAGTCCATTAATTCAATTTCTGGTACTAAACCGATCGCAATGGACAAGTTATGAGGACCACACTGTATTTTTAAAGAATTTTGGAAAACACATATGATAATAAAAAAGGGCAATATAAATGTATTGTAATTAAGTTTCAAGTGATATACCTATTTGTTCAGTAATTAGAGGAAAGTAAATAATTTATTGGATCAACATGTGATACTATAAACAATTATGTTTGTAAATTAAAATGGAAAGTTTTTTACTATCTAGATTAGATCAACCATTATCTATTGACATTATTTTTATAATTATAAAACATGATTAGCAATATAATACAAAATTTAATTGAGAAATCTCAAGAATTGGAGAGTACTGATGATACTAAATACTACCTACCCGATTAACCCCCTTCATCTATGGTCAGCAAACAATTAGCTACACAATATATTGAAACCAGGTTTTAGGGTATCACATATTACCTGTTAGTAATCCATCAGTGATAGATGTGTAACTTAGAACAAAAAATGGTTAAAACAAAGCACAGAAATGGTTAAAATACAGCATGGATCCCCTGTTCATTACAAAGCTAGACACATCCTCCAAAAAAATGCCCAGAAAATGCCCAAAATACAGAATAGTGTATTTTGGGCATTTTTTTGGAGGATGTGTCTAGCTTTGTAATGAACAGGGGATCCATGCTGTATTTTAACCATTTCTGTGCTTTGTTTTAACCATTTTTTGTTCTGTGACAATACATTAATAAACATTATGTGATTTGTACTAATACACATACTTGAGTGCTTTTTTAGGGCCTTCTTTTCTCTCTTATATATATATATATATACATACATATATATATATATACATATATATATATATATATATATATACACATACACACATACACACATACACACACACACACATGTAGGAGGTATCAGTACCGTGTTAGCCGAGCTTTAATAATCAAAAAATAAATAAATAGATGATACCGTTCTGTGGCTAACGAAATGCTTTTATTTGTGCGAGCTTTCGAGATACACTGATCTCTTCTTCCGGCGATGTTACAATGAATGAAGCAAGCAAAAGGTATACTTAACAACAGTGTCTATTGGAATGTTATCTGTGCTGGTCCTTCCCCCGGTGTGGATGTGTTTTATGGCTAGAGGTGTCAAAAGGTTGCTGAAAGCAAGTGATGTAAGAGTGTGTGTGTATCTGTGTGAATATAAATGAATGGAGAGCTCTCAGTATATACAGTGCTTTGCAAAAGGTGTGTGTGGAGTGGGAGTGGATATAAATGGTGTGGGTGGGTGTGGAAATGTGAGAGATTGTAGCACAACTAAAAGTGTGTGTGGATACTTTGTGGTCCCTATTGGTGTATAGGGATGGAAAAACAAGGAGTATTAGTATGTGTAAGAGACAGCTGTGTGTGCATACATATAGCACAGTATGTACAGACATGGCGTATAGCGCTCATGGGAAGAGAGTTCACTTGTGTCAGTAATGACTCATAAAATTTCGATCTCTGTTTAGGCCACTGCTAAGTGTCCCGAACAGTTGCATAAATTTGTATTCATGCAACCGTCTCTCTTTCTGTGTTTTAAGATTACCTTTGAGTATGGCAACCCTCAGATCGTTCATCTTATGGCCAAAGTCAGAGAAATGTTCGCCAACAGGACTGTCTCTTGTTCCGCGTGTGATGCTGTGGCGATGCAGGTTCATTCTCTTGTTTAGCCCCTGCCCTGTCTCACCTATGTAGTAGCAGCCCACTGGGCATTTCATGCACATGATGAGGTACACGACATTGCTGGAGGAACAGGTGAACCTTCCTCTGATTTTGTATTCCCGATTCCTGTGTGGTATTTGTATTGTGTCCGCTGTGTAGAGCATTGCGCAGGTTTTGCATCTTGGGTCCTGGCATGATTTTGTCCCGCATTCAGTTGTACTGCTGAATACTTTACTTCTCACCATAATATTCTTGAGATTATGGGGTTGTCTGTATGATAATAAGGGTGCTTCAGGGAAGACCTGTTGCAGTCTTGTATCTTCCTGGAGGATGGGTTGTAGTTTCCTGGCGATCTTGCGTAGGGCTCCTAGGTGTGGGTTATATGTGACCACCAAAGGTACCCTGTCGCTTGTCTCCTTCTGTTTGTATTCAAGGAGATCACTTCTTGGTATTCTGGTGGCTTTGTGAATTTGCTGGTCTACAATTCTCTGGTTATATCCACGGTTTATAAAGTCTGATCTCAAGGCTTTAATCCGCTGGTCTCTGTCTGCTGTGTCGGAGCATATCCGGTTGTATCGTATGAGTATGTGAGATGTGGTCTGCTGTGTAGGGGCTCAAGGGCTTACAACACTTTGGCCAAAGAGTTAAACTAAAAGACCATTTTATTCAAAAGATATCTATATATATTTAGGCACTGTACAGTGTATAAGTTTCATTGGGTGTACCACTGAGCTCTGTCTGTGTTTCATGTTCTGCCTCTGTGACACATACGCTTATATATATATATGTTGTGGTTATTTTGGGGGTTCAATATGAGCTTGTAGGTGTCCTGTATAATCATCTGTCTTGAGTAGTACAATGTTGCCACCTTTGTCTGATGGCTTCACCGTAATATCCTGATCTTCTCCTAGAGTTTTTAGAGCTTGCCAATTTCTGAGATATTTTTTGCACGGTTCCTTTTAGAGTTTGATCATTTTATCAGGTCTTTTGATACAAGACCCACAAAAGTCTCTATGTAGGCACTTATATCCAAATTAGGTGTTAACCTACATCTTGGTTTTAGTGTTGTGAATAGTCCCTGTTCTGGTGAACGATTAGACTCTTCTTGGAGTTAATATAACAAATTCAGGTTTTTCAAGTCATTTAAATCCAAGTTACTGTACCCCATATTTTTCACACTGTTCCCATCTTTGATTTTGAAGAACTTGTGTAATGCTAGTTTTCTAACAAATAAATTTAAGTCTTTGGTGTTTTCAAATAGATCAAATTTGTTAGTTGGTGAAAATGATAGACCCTTTGTAAGAACTTCTTCTTTATCTTGGTCTATAGTTGAATTAGTGAGGGTTATGATTCTTGTTTTATCCTCAGCTATGTTGAGATCCTTCAAGTGCGTCTTTGTCTCCCCCTGCGTGGCCTGAAACCCCAGACTTGAGGATCTCTTAGCAAGACAAGACAATCTGGCTTTCGCCCAAAACACTCCAAGACTGTAACTATGGTATTTGGGACCAAGGCTACATTTGTAAAGGTTCTAATGACTGAGCTCCAGATCAGAACCAATGCTAATACCACCTTAACTCCTGTTACTAGTTTTAAATACTTGAACATATGGTTTGACTCCCATTTAACATTTGGGATGCACATTGATACCCTGACATCCAAAACCTATGCCAAACTAGGTGTACTTTAAAGGAACAAATCCTCCCTAAGTCTGCTGGTCAGAAAGCGTATCACACAGCAGATGCTAATGCAAATTATCGACTATGGGGACATACTATATGGTTCGGCACCCCAAACCCACCTTAGCAAAACTTGATACCCTCTACAATTCAATATGCCGTTTTGTTCTCCAATGCAACTACAACACACATCAATGCAAAATTTTCAAAGAACTAGATTGGTCATCACTTGAGTCTAGGCACAAAGTTAATCTCTCCTGCCTTGCCTTCAAATACTTTCTGGGCAAGCTACCCATCTATCTGAACAAGTTCCTTACCACTCCCACATATAACACTTATCATCTGAGATCTGACTCCAAAAGACAGTTCATGGTCAAGGTTCAGCAAAGTATCTGGCTGCTCCTCCTTCTCTTACCGTGCACCCCAAAATTGGAACAAACTACCGGAGACTCTCACAGCCACCACCAGTCTAAGTTCTCTCAAAACTAAAGCGGTCTCACATTTAAATCTGGTCTGTAATTGTTACATACGCCTATAGTATATATTATCTCTAACTGTGTATGCAAGGTCTTGTATATAATGTATACCCTGTTCACTTATGTAACTGTATTTGTAACCATGTATTATTTGTCATCTTAACTCTATTCCCAGGACATACTTGGAAACGAGAGGTAACTCTCAATGTATTACTTCCTGGTAAAACATTTTATAAATAAATAAACCATAAGCTCGGCCTTACTCATGTGTGATCATTTTCTCCTCTTGCGACACTCGCTTGCACTTGGTTCTTGCATGTTACTCAGACTGCAGAGCAATCTAATGTAAAAAACAGGACACAGAAAGAAGTTGTGTTTCACTGACTGTAGCGAAAAGAATGCACGGGATCTCTTCACTTATTGCATCTTTAGTGGAAGTGTGGGCAAAAATATAGGAGCCCGGTGGCTCTATGTGTCAGTGTGCATGAGAGATACACCTCCTGCAACACACACTAACAGACGCACGCAAACTCTCCATTCCCCCCCCCCACACACACACAATGCCGCAGTTTAAGCTGCACTGGGAGCCGGCATAGTCACAAAGGGCTCCCCTGTGCCTCGCTCTCCGACTGCTGCTACTACGTTCTCTTCCCTGCCACAATTCGCGGGGCAGTGCCGACAGTCAACACTACCGGCAACAGCACAACCTATCCTGCTTACAGCAGCGCAGGGTGACTGACAGGTTACTCAGTACTGCAACTGCCAGGAGGGAATTTTTAGGCGCCTGGGTGACCAGGTGACTGGGATTTTTCCAGCCCTGTATAAATACTTTCATAGACATACATGAAGTGTAACTCTATGAAATAAAACATTTGCCAGAGAAATAATATAATCGTTTTGCTTATTACATGGTTGATGCTCTACGCTTTTTGCCGACTACCTTTAATATACACATTTAATATATTTACAGTACAGTATATGTCAATTATGCATTAACATTGATTTTTCTTGCATGAAAATGGTACTTGACTGGATTCCGAGGGATAAAAAAAGACCAAGACAACGACCAAAAGTAAGATGGGACGATGAAATTAGGAAATATGCTGGGGTAACGTAGAGGAGAGAGGCTTGCATCTGTAGTGCCTTGAACATCATTGGGGGGGCCTTCATCGAGCGGATAAACAAGGGCTGAAGATGACTATGAAGGACAGATAGGACAGATAGGACAGATAGGACAGATAGGACAGACATTGTTTGCCCAGAACATTTTGTGCAGAAGCAGATTTCATGTTAATGCCACTTTATTTAGTGGGAGGAACAAGACTTGAATCGCAATATCAGCTACGTATGCCCTTGCAGGTCAGTTTATTTCCTTTTGCCTTCAGGCATGAAAGTTAGATTGTAAACTCTTCTGAGCTGGAGTCAATTATGTCAGTAAATTCTTCTATACAGCAGAAAGTACAGTATACTGACTGACACTACAAAAGAAAAAACCAGGAGCCATTAGAATTTGGCAGCTGTACATTTTGCTGGGTGTTGGTCAGGATGGGTAGAGTTGAACAGGTGTTCAGAATATGCTATAACTCCAGACAACTGAGTATTTTTTATGTATTTCCAGCACACAAAGCTCTCATTTGTTACCCAAAGTAAAACAAAAATAGCCCCAACACAGAGGCTCTCTAAGGCAGTGCTTTTCAACAGGAGTAACTAACAATTTTCTAAAATGTAGTGTAAGTGTGGGCAAAAGGTTCCCTGCAATTTTCAGGTCATTTTAAAATTGTACCAAATACAAAAGAATGTACAGTACAATGCATCTTAAACACGCTATTCGAGCGAGTTGGGGTTCCTCAGAATTTCACAATATAATTATTGGGTTCCTTAACCAAAATAAATAAATAAATAAAACACTGCCCTGCCCTGCTCTGATATGAAAAAAGGATTGTAAATTATCTGCAGCATTTATTATTTATCCTGTCGAACTCCGCCCTGCATAACTCAGCGCACACTGTCAGCTCTGTATAGAAGTACGTCCTTATTATAACACAATATGGAATCGGGTTTAGCAAAGATTATGTATCACGACTCAAATTATTCCATAAAATGGGAGGAGGGAATCCCGGTAGAAGAGGCCGAGGAGTCGCGGCACAAGCAGACGTAGAAAGAGACAGCCCACAAATCTGAAGTCGGGTGCGAGTGTGATGATGTAGCCCTCAAAGCTCGTTTATGTTACTATATCGAGTAAATGGGATTACACTACAGTGTGTTCTGTTTTTCATTTTTTGCCCTAAGGAGCCGATTACCCTGGGGGAAGACTGCATACAGTAGATCAACGAAAAGCTTAATTGCCATGGGGCACGTAAGTGCCACAACTACTAGATATGAGCACATGAATTTGCTTTAAAACAGATTTACTCTATAATTATATACATACATACACAAGAGTTTTCCACTTCAACATTTTCATCAAGTATAACATGGTGCAAACATTTTCTTTTCCATTAATTTACAATGGTAGCAAACATATAAAACCGGTTATTTGAGTGTTTGCTTTTTATCTTAAAACTGATCCCTTGAACAAAAAGGTTAATACTACTTCAGACTGATTAAATGAAGCAAAATGAAAGTAAATCTGCACAATATAAACTTGCATTACTTAAGTAATAATTCCCGAAGAACAGGGCATTACTGGACAATAATGCCCTGGCTGGAAGAGTTGAAGGCCTGAGGCGAAGCCGAGGGACTTTAACCCAGCCAGGGCATTATTGGCCAGTAATGCCCTGTTCTTCTGGGATTATTACTATTATAGGTTAATGTAGACTTATTTCATAAATAATAGACACTTTTGTATAGTTAAATAGATTTTTTTATTAAAATAAAATGGTAAATACATGAAACCACCTCTATACACGCTTACACTGCAGATATCTATATCCACACACTGCCGCCCCCTCTGTGTATACACACACACACACACACACACACACACACACCCCACACACAGCACCTCTACACACACACACACAGCAGCTCTACACACACAGGAGCTCTAGACACACAACACACCACCTCCTCTACACTCACAACACAGCACACACACACACACACTACACCCATAAACACTGCTGCTGACACACACACACGAGCTCTATACACACACACACACACACAAACAAACACACAAACTGCTGCTACACATAAAACAGCACAACACACACACACACAATCAAAAATGCCCCCCCTCCCCACCTCTACACACAACACAGCACAACACAGCACCTCTACCAGAGTGATGTATATAGGGCTATATGAACATCACTCCGGATCTCCCCTGACTGTCACGGTTCAATGCACGGGACTAAGCTCGTAACATTCACCGGCCCCAACGTGGGTAACAGCTCCTCCCTCCACGTCACATCCGGTTTGTGTCCGCGTCATCAACGCTTCTCGCGAGAGAAGCGACCGGACATCCGAGACACTGGGGGAATCCGGAACAAGGAGAAGGGAAGCGAGGCACCTTACCGACCAGCTAACCACGCCAGAAGACCTCCGTACCCCAGCGGGTCTGGGAAACGTAGCGTTGGGACACCGGAGACGGTTGCGGTCAGCGTCTGCCCTTGTGATATTATCACGTTGTACTGAGCATGTCCTACTTAGCTCTAGTAGTAGGATTCCAATTTTTGTTTGCCATCGTGAGGAGAGGAGCTGTTTTTAATCATCATTGTTTTTAATAAATGTATTTTTTGTCCATCTCTGTCGACACCGTTATTAGGGAACTCACCATTCCCTATCATTCCCCAGCCCTTGTTTATTGCCTTGCAGTATTACACTATGTATTTTTGTTTCTCTCTCTCTTTTATGTGCTGATATCCACCAACTCATCTCCAATTGGATCCAAGTGATTTTGGACTTTGATATTCATCTGTTATGGACACCTAATCAAGGACTTTTAATACTGGTACCATTTATCTGTCACATCATTTGATGGTTTAAGATGTTGTGATGCACATATAAGTTATTTCATTGGCGTCGTTAGGTAACAATCCTTTTCTATGTTCATCTGGCTAGGGTAGCCAGAGTTACTTTAATATATTGGCAGCCTTCACCAATTTTTCACATCACTATTTAGGTTTAGATGTGGTTTATTCTATTTATTTTTATTTCCATTTATTTTGGTTAATAAGCATTTAGAATAGCGCAGCACTACACCATTTTCATTAACGGAGACTGACTTCAATGGAAGTTTACACCGGATCGAGCTCTGTGGCAAATGGCAGGTTAATAGTCCACCCCGTTACATAATCACCAACCACATACACCCAGACCCGTCAACTTACCCAGATATACTGTTTGTTTCATGGATTTAAAAAATCAGTCCCACAGACTTTTAGCATCAGGAATCTCCTAGACATCTCACTGATAATCTGTACTTTTCTATTTAAATGCCAACCTGATGCCCCTAATTTCACCTGCATTGGTCCTTGGAGATTAAAATTTCTGCACACCCACTGATCTTGGCAAATAACAATCCCCTTGTGGCTCCATTTACCTACCCAAAATTGGACTATATTACTATTGACCGCCTCTCCCATCTCTGCATTTGAGCTTTGCTATGTAGATCAGTGTCAGAAAGGTGCCCTCAGTTTTCCACCCGCAAGGTGGCTGCATGGCAAAATAAGGGAGTTGTAAAATGATTGATTATTATTGTTATGGCTTGGTGTAATTCCTAATTTATTCAATGTATGAACAGGAGGGAGATTCAGCTTCACTTGTCACAACACACTGACATGCAGCATCTCTCCAACTTCACAACAGAATTAACTCAAGTATTCACACCTTCATTTCACTGTTCCATGTAATTGTAAAACCGTAATGATAATTCTTGTTAATTGAGTAGCGAGTACTTATCTGTGAACTTTAGCTTTGGTGCAAAACACAAGTACTCTCAAATTACCATTTAATTATTCAAGTGTTAAGGCAACTGCAGGAGCACTTCTGTTATATTTCAAAACCTGTTTCAAAGAATTTATTGTAGTTGGGTTGTAATAAAGTGGAAGCACCATGTAACCTAGCAATCACCTTAAAAACTGTATAAAAAAAAAAAAAAAAAAAAAACCCTGGTGTGTGTGGATATATCTATCTCAATCTATCTACAGTGCTCGACAAATCCGGCCATCACGGGCGACTGGATTTTGCCCGCTGGCGAGGTGCGGCTGCGGCGGGGTATTGTGGCGGTGTGCTGCGGCTGCGTGATTGGGTCCTTGGGCTTGGCGCATGCGCAAAAGTATACTCAACCCAGTCACTCAGTTACCTAGTCAGTCACTCACCCACCCAGTCACACAGTCAGTCACACAGAGGACTGGCTTTGCAATTTTCATGGCTGGGTAGTTTTAACATACACACCAAGTTATGGTGGGTGAAAAGGCCTTTTTCACCCACCATAACTTAACAAGTGTATGGTAAACCTACCCAGCCTTGAAAATTCAAAGCCAATACAACCAACCTCACACTGATGAGACCCACAAGGTCAAAACAGCCGTCTGAGTTGTTTGACTGGTTTTGCATCTAATCCCATGCTATGCTTAAAAGTTGTGTGAACAGCAGAGCATTTGCTTATAAGGGTTCCATGTAAAAATGGATTTCAGATAAAAGGCAACACATTGTGTGCTCATTTGCATGCCATTTCCCAGAATCCCTTGCTGCAGTGGGAGCACTGTATGCTAGGTGATAATGGTTGAAAGGCAAGGTTGCAGACCTGTCTAAGACATGTGAATGTGCTCACAAGAGTATACAAAGTTAAACACGGGAATGGACTTGAGAAGGGTTGGGCAACAAAACATTTCCCATAAGAACGACTTTAAAATAATCTCACACAATTATTATTTGTTGAATAGGTTGCATAGAAAAGTA
The DNA here is from genome assembly GCF_040206685.1 of Ascaphus truei. Classification (NCBI taxonomy): domain Eukaryota; kingdom Metazoa; phylum Chordata; class Amphibia; order Anura; family Ascaphidae; genus Ascaphus; species Ascaphus truei. The sequence goes on along the minus strand of NC_134486.1, from coordinate 231,723,231 downwards.
CACACAAAAACAGAAGACAATAAATTAAATTTGAAATCAATTTTGCCAGAAATGTAAAAAATTACTTGGAAGATATTTAGCTTTAAAATTACTAAGCTACATTTTAAATATAAATAAAGTACTCTTATGTCCCCCTATCCCTAGACAGAGATGAGGTTAAGGAAGAGGATTAGGGGAATGGGGTAAACACAGAGCCTAGTGGTCCACTAGGTAAGGAAGGAGCGCTGCTAATCTCAAGGAAGGAGACAATGATAAGAGCCTTGATCCTGTTTACACACGGGCAGCTATGTCTTCTTTAATGCTGCTGTGTCACCAGCTGTCCATAAAAAGGTCAACGACTCCCATGGCAGCAATACCGCAATAATACAAAATTCAATATATAGCCCAACTCTACACTTGAGCAAGACTGTTAAAAATGAAAATCCATCTATTAAATGTCAATGCAAGCAACACAATATATATATATATATATATATATATATATATTTAAATTCAAAAGTCCAAAATGCTGCTCTTCTACACAAACTATTAAAAGGTATCTCCACCCCTTACTAGGATTTAACATATGTATGTGTTAAACTCGTGGAATCTCTGTAAATAAGTACAGGTATTGCTAACCTGAGGAGAGAGAAAACGCTTGAAAGCTAGTCTTAAAATATCAATTGTTAGTCCAAATAAAATAGGTATCTGGTAAAATATAGTGTAGATATTTTGCATTGATGCCCAGCTGCAAAAATTCACCATGGTGCATAAAATAACACGATACCGATTATCTCTACATACTTCCAACTTCCTGTAGCTATTTCTTCGAAGAGCAAAACATGCATCTGCAGAGCATTGCCATGCCCATGTTTATTTTGTGTGCTCACCCCCCCTATTGACTTTTAAACAACAACAACCAGCTAGAAAACCCTTCCCTTCTCTAAGAATTTCTCTCTTGTAGTGAGTGAGAAGCAGGGTACTCAATATAGTGAGAAGCAGGGTACAACATAGTTAGTTTGGGGTTTAGAAGGCCAGACACAATAGGGGTGTTGTGGATGAAAAAGTGACAAAAAACCCTATCCTGTACAAGGTAATACAATGACAAATTCATGAGTGGTCCAAAGATCACCAAAATCTGCGTCATCTCACTGCCATAGACCATACAGTGCTAAAACTGCAGACTACAGAATGCATTAGAAACATGCAGAAGTTTAATAAGATATTGGGATCCCAAGGTTGTATAGGGTCCATAGTGCAAATAAATACTAATGGCTTCATTTTAGCATTTGGGTATAATCATGGCCTTACACTGCTATAAAGAATACAAGGTTAAAAACATATACACATACCCAAATGAAGCAATACAAAAATGGACATTATTTCAAAGTTCTTGATATCTCAGAGTACGTTTTGGGTAATATATGACCCAGGAAGTATCAGATGCTGATGTTGATTAGCATTCATTAGTAATCCTCCGACTTGTGCTTTTCCTGGCTAATGCATAACAGAGAAATTCTTCAGCTACTTCTAAAGTGCTGTGATAGCAGGGCCTGGAATCATTTTTCTCTAATGACCTCACAGTTATGTCATGCAATTTTACAGTTATGCCTCCCAACAGCATTTTTGTCATCTCGCAAATATACATTTAAAATATTTCTCTAACATGCTGGTTTTAGTTGTTATAAGTAAAAGACAGTGTATATACACGAGAAGAAAAAAGTAACAGCGCTAAATTCAGATATAAATGTGAAAAATGATTAATATAGATCTGATAAGAGAAATTTGCAGCCTTAAAATGGACAAAACCAAATCTAAAATAGAATGTGAAAAAAAAAAAGGGGGGGGGGGGAAATAAAGGCGCTTTTCTCAAATTATTAGCAGAACAATATTTATTAGACTACTGTCTTTTTGACATAAGTATAAATTTAAAACAGTTGTGAATGTGATTCACAACAGATAAAATAATCATATTATTTCTCCACCTTGTTCTATTTGACCGCATGGTAATTTTTTAATGGTTATTTTATTGGTTGTGAATCACATTATCACTGCTTTAAATATTTGCTTACTGCACCGACACACTTTATTCGAGCAAATACCCGGTATGTACCTGGCAGATACCTGGAATGCGCCACTCCTCACCTCTGACAAGCCCCGTTGCATTTGCCTTCCCAGCCTGGGTTCATGCCTGGCTGACGGGCGGCTGATCTGTTAAATGATAATGATTAGGATTTAATAGGCTGCAATGCTTCGCATGTCTACCAAATGGCATAAATTCCTGAATTGTAATGCATTATATATTTATATACTGTGCAGTATTGCAGCCAGAGGGAATAAAATGCTTCAATCCCTGCTTGGAAAATACCTCAATGCACTCGGGCAGAAAACAGTCACAAACCTCAATACACCCGGGTATACCCGAATTCGTGGGACTAGCCAAGCTCGAATAAAGTGTGTCGCCAGTGTATGTCCAATAGGCAGTAGCCTAATAAATATTATTATGCTAATCATTTGAGTAAAGCATATACTGTATGTAATACTGTATATAGACACGAGAGACAGAGAGAGAGACACACACACACACATCCGGCACTCCAATTGTAACACAATAGAGTAGGTGCATGTCCCATAATAAGTAGATATACAATACCGTTCGCACGGGAACCAGCATATAGCACTCATGTTTGGATTGCAGAAAATATATTGTAGAAAAGTAAGACAAAAATCACCAACGTTTCGGACCCACAAATGGGGCCTTCCTCAGGGTAGTGCAGTGAAGGAATGACATGCCCATACTAATATACCCCCACCTCCAGGTGCACAAAGGTTGATATCTAAAAACCCGGGGGTGGAGTCGATGACTAACGTGTCCAGATATGTTGATCACTTTCTTCAAACCTATGTGGTCAAATTACGTTCATATCTTCGTGACACGCTCCATGTCAACGACTCCATCTCTGATATTAAATGGAAACCCACATATCTGTGGGCTACATGTGATATGCAGGTCGCTCTATACATGTATCGAAAATGTTAAGGGACCGGTAGCAATAGAATACTTCCTCAGCAGGGACGCAAATCTACAAGAGACATGTTGCAGGGTACATGCAACTACACACGCGGGGTTTCCTTGATAAGGCTTATTTATTTAGCCTTAAATTATACAGCACACACAACAAAAATAGCTTTTCTTCAGCAAACAAAAGAAAGATAGCTTATCTTCAGCATGTAAACAAAACAGGTTTTCTTCACCGTGCAGGACACAACAGTTCATCAAAATGTACTTTGCAAACAGACCTTAAATCAAGCTGTTCTCTCTCCAGAGTTTTCAGGGTATTTCCCTCCTTCAGGCAGCATACAAGAAGACAGACCTAGATTCAGTAATCTCTCCAGTAACTCACTTCTGTCTGCTGACCAGCCAGGCATGTGTGCACATCCAGGGGTTTTTAACACACCTTGATTAGGCAGCTGGGATTCAACTAATTGCCATAAGCTTCTCAGCTGAAGTTAACCTCATCACTGCTGCACTGCAGACTAAACATATGTCTGCCAGACATATAGCTGGTGGCTTTTATTTACCCTGTCACAAGACACAATGCAATTTTTTGCTTACTTGTATTAAATTCATTCTTGGAAACAACTACTTTCTGTTCAAGGATGTCTTCCATCTCCAAACCTGTGGGACGGTATGGGGTTCTGGGAGGAGCAACATCTCTGGACCAATGCACGGCTGGGTGCGGGCCTGGTATACTTTGGCCGCTACATAGACGACCTTTTGATCATCTGGGATGGTGACTGAGACGTCCTCGAACAGATCTTTGTTGGATTCAATGATAATGACATGGGTCTTAAATTTACATATCAGATAAGCAAAGATCAAATTGTATTCTTGGACCTTTTGCTCACAATAAACGATAACAACCTAATTCAAACTAAGTTTCATTTTAAGGAAGTAGCCGTTAATGGATATATTCATGCAGCAAGTAGCCATCATCCAAAGTGGCTACAAAATATTCCTCTCAGCCAATTTAATAGACTGAGACGCAATTGTTCGTCTTATATTGTTTTGGATGAACAATCCAAAACAGCTAGTGAGCAACTTTGTCCAAAAAGGACATGATCTTGATCTTGTCCTCGAAATCATATATCAAGTAAGATCTATTGAGAGATCAGTGTCATTAAATAAATGAAAAAATAAACACAACCTGGGCAAAAAGGAAGCACCGAAGATTGCTACTGTAAATAATACAACATTTATTACACAATACAGCAGTCAATCAAATAAAGTGGTACAAATACTTAAACATTGGAACGTGCTTGTCTGTGATCCGCCTTTGAAAAACCAGCTAACAAAGTCTGCTCAAGCTGTTTTCAGGAAAGGGAAAAATATAAAAAATACATTAGCACCGAGCAGATTGAAACTATTGGCTATCCCAGGGCTAAAAAACAACAAGCCCAAGGGAAAGTTCCGTTGCGGCAGAACAAGATGTTTAATGTGTAGGCATATTGTGTCTGGCAATTCATTTACCTCCCATACAAATGGCTCCACACACAATATTTATAGAAATATTAATTGCCTCACTACACGTCATATATCTCGATTATGTCCTTGACATATACAGTACATAGGATGCACCAAGCGACCTTTTAATGTCAGGTTCTTAGAACACCGTAGAGCAATTACTAGGGGAGTGCTCACAAACCGTGTCCCAAGGCACTTTGCACAGGCTCACTCTAAAGATCCGTCTGAACTTAGAGTTATAGGCCTTGAAACCATCAATGCTTCCAAAATAGGAGGAGATAGGTTTAAGGCACTATATGTACGTTAATCCTTTTGGATTTGCACCCTTGGAACACTCGCTCCACTTGGTCTGAATGAATGCATAGACATCAGCATTCTAGTCTAAATGCATTCACTTATAGCAGCTTCCCAATTCATTTATCTTTTTCCATCCCCCACTGGTTCCACATCTGTTTCAATTTTCACTTAGTTCAAACTTATCCTCAATTCCAGCTCATTTTACCATTAGTTTTATTTGTTCATATGCAATTGCAAAAATATGTTTAATTCTATTTTTAATTATTTATTATATTAATATTCATAGTTCATTGTGTTAGCAGTGCTTTGATTTTCAGGTTTCTCCAGTTTATCATTTGATATTATATTTCTTGATTGTTTTATTATCTATGTCCCTCTATGATTACATGCAATTTTCTAACAGTTATATTAATTAGTTATTATATGCCGAGTACTGCCCATATGAGTATGTGTGTGTGTGTGTGTGTGTGTGTGTGTGTGTATGTATGTATGTATATATGTATATATACACACACACTATATATTTATTTTCATACTTAATCCCTATATAGCTATGCTATTTGATTAGTGTCAGTACTCATCTTTTTCTTTTTCATTATTGTAACATTCCAATTTGTTTTCATGCATTTTACAATTATTTGTGGTTGTATAAGTGGTTTTTATAACGTGGCTCACCCCACCAGTCACACACGCACTGTTATTATGCTAGTATCAGTTGTAAATGACTATGCTGGGTTAATTTACGGATCTAATTGGCAATGTTTATTGGTTGCCTAGATACGTTAGCTTTATAAGCGCGTCCGTATTTCTTGTTGGGAACCTCTGAAGTCACAACACGTGACGAAACGCGTCAGGACGCCACGTTTTGTGTATTGATGTCATCGCAGTCCGCTCGCAAATCCACAATGAGACCAGCACACACTGAACTATTGTAACTGCTGTGGGATCTTAGACAGTGGCGGAAACCTCGCTCAAACCCAAATTATGTGGTGCTGCCAGGGAGTAGGTAGAGCAGATAAGGAGTTGATGTCAACTCCTTATCTGCTGTGGGATCTTGGTGGTTTTCGGACACTACTGCCGCAGCGTGAAGCACGGTACCATCCCCTCCAGCCCGGCACAGGTAAATTGTGGTGAGGAGGAGTCCAATCGGGACTCCATTGAGGCTCTCTGCAGTGGAGTGTCTCGAGTATCCCTTGACACATAACCCTGTCACATGACCCTTTAGCAACCAATCAGCACCAGTCAATGCACACAACCACACATAGCCACACACAGAAATAGCCCAGATCCAGCCAATGGCACGCCCCCAGCCACCCCGCTCGCAAAATTCTGCAGGACAGCCTGCGCTCATGCTTGGAGAGTTGGTGACATCACCGCTCTCAAGCATGAGCGCGCTCAGCAGCAGCGTGGCCGCAGCCTTAGCTGTAAGAATCTTGACTAGCAAGTTTCCTATATTTCACATAACTAAGATGAAAATTATGCTTTGTGCCAAAACACATTGTTGTTTTCATTGGTACAGAACACACTCCAATGAATCCATTCTTGCCTGTCCAGTAGGACAGGGATTCCCATTCTGGGCAGCTATAAATAATTTATTTTTTGCCCCAACAACTTCTCTGTAATTGTCTTACTCAACGGTTTGAAATCAGCCTTAAAAATAACAGGGCCTGTTTTTTTTAATATTAGGCGGGTGCAAGAAAAAAATAATAAATCATTTGGCTAATGAATAGGCTAGATTGTTTCACCTGAACTGCAATGCAAATCGATAATTAGTACCCAGGTTGTACCTTCCTCTTTTTTTTTTATTTCAACATAATTCTTAAATTGAGCAATGTTTTGCTATTTTTGTTGCCACTTATGAAAGTTCCCCAAATAGTTTCTAGTTTGAAGTTATTTTGAAATACAGTTTTTTTCCCCCTATTTCCTACAGTATGTCTATTGATGTCTAGGTATGTTTGTATGCTTATTATTTTTACGTAAAACTCAATAAAAGAGGCACACCAGAAGGCACTTTCCCTGCATCAATAAACCAGTTATTATACAGTATTGGAATCTGTATTCTTTCAAATGGGATTTTTGGGGGCCCCATCTTGATTTGTGAACAGAATATAGAAAGGGACCCAAAAAGCCAAAACAATTGATTTTGGGGGTGAGCGAGTTAAAAAAAAAAAGTCTGTGATCCACTGCTCTATGAGACTTTGCTCAGAAACAAAAGTATATTTATTCTATTAAGAACAGCTGGTTACAAATAATTTAAGGGGGTAAAAACCATGTTGTGCCTTTTTTTGTTAATCTACTGCGGTCACAACAAACAGTGTTTACATATATATATCCCAGCTGTGTCAAGATAAAAGCATTTAGGGGACATCATCATTTACCAAATTAGAACGCCAATATTGCTGTAATAACATTCTGAACCACACACAGATTTGATGAATCCCACATCCTATCATTTGTTTGTTGAATGCACATGGAACCAAAAGGCAAGCATTTGCGCAACGGTGAACACAGAACATTCTTATATAGCCCTAGATATCACAGACCCCCCCACTCCCCTAACATTTTGCACAAACAATTAAGGCATTGGATAAAGTGCAGGCGACTGCGTACGCGGTATGAACAATTTCAGGTAAGTAAACCAGTCCGGCCATGTTGTGGCAATGCGAAGCGCGCGGCAGCACGACAGGATTTGGAGGAGACAAAGAAATGTGAATTTTTGCACAACGGCCGCGTCTCCGTTTCAGCCAATCAGGGCGAACCAAGCCGGATGATGTCACGACCACGCCTCGCAGTCTCTCGCGCAAGGGAGTCAACAAATCATTCAAGCTAAAGGCGCTCACTATGGCCGCAGCCTTAGTAATAACGGAGCGCCTTTAGTCCTGCTGAATTCCTATGCACCTGAACTTATGGGACCCAAAACATGTAGTCTGTCTGCTAAATAGCTACAGCTGGAGAGTATGATATCATAATATAATATATTATATACCGGTATATTAAATCAACAGACAGCAATGTCGTTCTCTCCTATTTGAGAAACTGGCAGAAGTTGTGCACACCATTTGTATCCTTGTGTGCAGGGACCCCCTTCTCCTAATTATTACATTTCATGCACTTTGTTCAGTTTAATATAGAACGATTCCATAAATCCAGTCATCCTAATACTGCCCGCAAGTGTTCCGAATTTTGGAAGTTTGACTATTTTTCCTGGAAAGTATTTGCTAAGAGCTTTCTATTGATATCCAATATAAACTGGTAGCAAAAAGCTTGCAGGAAGATCAAAGTTGGATGGACACTTGTGCATTGTATATACTGTATAGTTAAGCTACAGTAAAAGTAAAAATACACATACATAACAAATCTAAAATATATTGATATTGTTTTACTCACATGATGCTTACAATATAATGATGTACAGGGATATACAGTGACTGGCCCAAAGTCACAGGGAGAGCCGACTAGGATTCAAAATTGGGTTCACAGGCTTGTACAGGCATACCCCGCTTTAAGGACACTTACTTTAAGTACACTCGCGAGTAAGTACATGTCGCCCAATAGGCAAACGGCAGCTCGCGCATGCGCCTGTCAGCACGTCCTGAATAGCAATACCGGCTCCCTACCTGTACCGAAGCTGTGCGCAAGCGAGGAGACTATAGAGCATGTTACACATGCGTTATTTACATCAGTTATGCACGTATATGACGATTGCCGTACAGTTCATGCATCGATAAGTGGGGGAAAAGGTAGTGCTTCACTTTAAGTACATTTTCGCTTTACATACATGCTCCGGTCCCATTGCGTACGTTAATGCGGGGTATGCCTGTAATGAAGTGTTATCTCTCCACTGAAATACAGTCAGACAAGGATACTATACAAGCAAATAGTTCTGAGTGCTTCAGCATTAAAAAATAAATAAATAAAAAACACCCAACTGTGGAACCATAATCAACCAACAAAATTACTTTTTGTTCTACAGTATTTATTTGGTTAAATTGTCTCGGCTTGCAGCTTTAAAGATGTGCTGAAAAGGTTTTAATTGAAGCACAGAGGAAATGTTACAGATAAGTTGTAAGACACCTTACACCTTCAATGGGCCATAAAATGCCTTTACAGAGCAGTGTCTCTGAATAAATATACCCCCAAAATGTTATACTGTATTGGAAAAATGCCAAAATGTGGTCAGAAAAATGAAATCCTTAATTTAAATGAAGCCATTCACAGCATATTTTCTAGAAAAATTAAAAAACGTTTTATTCCCCCCTAAATACAGGTGTAGCAGATGCTACTGCCCCCATTAATGCAATGCTTTGCAGGCAACACTACTGCTTTTAAAAAAAAAAAAAAAAAAAAAACCAACGGTTAAGTAGATAACGCACACTTTATTTTGTGCGTTATTTTGCTTTTAATAACAACATCTGATACATCTGTATAGAGAGTGTATATTAATAACTCAGTATTTTGCTTTTAAAGGACAAACATACGTTTGACCGGAAACATGGGGTCATATTCACTAGGCAGAGCCATTCCATAATACACATTGGAAGACTCTTCACAGCCCATATACAGTGGCGGCCGCCTTTAGTCTAAATCGGCCGCCACCGCGGGAATTTTTAAACCGCGGGCAGACGCGGGCTTTTTTTTTGTTTGTTTCGGCGCCGCAGGCTCTTTCATTGTTCAGCGCCATTAGCGCTGAACGGAGATGCGGCTGGCGTGCGGCCAAGTTCGGCTGTAAAAGCAAACAGCCCCGAACAATTCCGGGTAAGTTTTAGAATAAACGCAGCCGCAACAGTACTTGAAGTGGCCGTAGTGTGTCTTCCTGGGAAGGGGTCTTGTGGAATATAACAGCTTACTTAGTAAATATGTGCTGTTATGTTTACTCTTCAACCAACTCATGACCACACTAACCCAATACTGAACCGATAGCTACACTATTGGTGGTTACTGAAAGATGTCACAGATTAGCCAGCACTTTAGGCCTATATTCAGTTCAAGTTTGAGGGCTTGGAAGTTTATGTTATCACTATAACGTCTCAACAAAAACTGCTTTCTACAAGTAAACTTTGTCAGCAAAAGGGCCAGCATTGCAGCTTAAGGCATGTACTATACAGTACTAAGTGCAGGCACGCATACGACGTGGTGCGTGCACTTAGTGCCTATAGGCCAAACGGTGACGCGTGTAGCTAAGAGGTGTGGCCATGATGTCACAACGGTAGGCCGCACTGTGATTGGCCCATAGTGTCACGTGGCACGGCAGCTGCTCAAAAATACAAATTTATTTGCATTTCCACCAAGCTGCCGCACTAACGCTGTCTGCCGTGCGTCGGCAGTGAATACACTGTGGTAGGAAGACGGGTATTTTTCATTGCCGTGCGCAAGTACTCTGCTGTGCCCAAAGGGGTTAAAAAATAGTGTTCAACAATCATTTGAAACGATACAACTTTTTTCTTTTCATTCTGATAACATTGTGCACGGATCTCTATGTTAGTGTGCTGTAGGAATTAATTGCACCTTTAAATGTCCTTACAAGTTTTACCTCTGGATCAAGCCAAACTCTTCCGGGCCCAGCCCTCACCTAAATCTCCACCCCCAAGTTTAAGAGAGTCATATCCTAGTCTCACTATCACCACACCCATCATATGTTACTCACAGCCCCGAATGTGAAAATAAATACACACAGGTTGCATATTACTAAAAGGGACATTGACATCCAAGAAGGAAAGTGTTTCGCCAACCTGGGCAGCATACAGTATAGCACTGGTTTCAGGAATATTTGGCAGGAAAATGGAAAGATTTATTCATTTCCTACTGACTTAAACCGGGATGAGGGAATATTATTTCAGAGCAAAAAAAAATAAAGAAATGCTTCTTCCTGCTGCCGATTGGGGCACTTTTGCACGTTAATTACCACAGAGTAAAAGATATTAAAGAAATGCTATCATTGTTGAAATATTAACAGTTTAATTTTTGCAAATTAAAAAAAAAACTATACTACCGGTATATACTATAACACTATGACCCCTATTCAATAGGCTGTGAAGCCTTTATTCCCAGGGAAGGTGTCATTTCAACCCCTTGCTGTAACTCAGGGAATAAAGACCAGTGTCAATTGTCATATTGGAAAAGTAAAACAGTACTGATCTTTGCCCCCTGGAGTTTGCACCACCCAATTGCTGTGTTCATGTCATTTGACAAACACTGTGACCCTGGGGCCTGGCTGCAGGAGGTCCAGCCCCTCAGCTCATGTGAGCTGCAGACTGGCATGGGCAATGCAATAAGGAGATAACTACAATCACAGGGGAGGAAACAGAGGTGCTGTGAGCTCATTCAAGTAAATACACCTAACAGAAGTTACAGCAGCCACTGTGTCTATGGCAAAACACTTACTGATTATGGTAACACAGGGATACACCCCCAGGATCCTGAGCATAGGCAATAAGGGTTCCTGCTCCTCTATTTCTTCGTATACAGCTGCCTATCACTCAAGTACTTTTCCTCTGTATCTCTCCCCCAGGATCTATCAATCAATCAATCAGTCTCATACAGTAGACCTTCAATCTGAATCTCCAACTTTCTCACTGCCCTGTTCCCTATTTAAATCTCTCTGGAAATGTCACTTCAATCCCCCCCCCCCCCCGCATATGGATCTGTCACTTTTCACAGCTCTTATCACTATCTAATCTGACTCATTCCCAATCCACACAGGTCTCTCTCTAGACTGTCACTTCCACACTGTTTTATTTTCTCTCCCTCTATATTTATCTCTCTCTCTCTCTTTAGACCTGAAGCTTCCACATACCCTCTCCCTTCATCCTCTCTCTCGTTCTGCCACCTCCATTCACTTCCTCGTCTCCTTTCTGTACATTTAACCCGCTTCCTCTCTTTAGATATGTCTGTCTCCCTGCCTTTCTTATTGCTTCTGCTGCCTCTTAGGATCTCTCTCTCTCTCACTAAATATATCTGCCTTTTTCTTTTTCTCCCCCTGTCTGTTTCCTCCCTTTTATCCCTCAGCAAACTCCCCTCTCCCTCCCCTTGGGGCCCACTCCTCTCCTGTCCCATATAAAGTGCCTGCTCGGCACACAGCCCTGAGCCTCACCTCACACAGTCTCAGGATCCCCCTCTCCCCGGGTTCCTCTTACCTTGGCTGCCATTCTGTGACCCTGCTGATCAGTCACTTGTATCTCCTGAGACACACAGAGGAGCTGCCTCACACACCACCTCTTCCTGTCCCTGCCTCTCTCTCTGTGCACATAGGCAGCGACTCCCTCTATCTACAGCACTGCAACACTGCTGCCACTTCTCAACAGCAGCACACAAATGTAACCCTTTCTATGCTAGAAGACCATATTACATTCATATGACCTGAATCAGAGTTATTTGATGCCAGAGGGGCACGAAGCACATTGTTTTTTGCTGTTGTTTTTTCTGTTATCCTTATACAATTAACACAGAACATAAAAACAATTAGGCTTGTAAATGAAAAGCAGTGGTTCTCTGTAATCCATTTTACCATTAAACTTCAACCCACTGATATTGCTTTTCTGTCTTCATCAAAAGAACAGGGGTACTGAAAGCTACTTTAGGCCCGGGCCATAGAGGGGGGGAGCCGGGCTGCACCGAGCGGACGCTGAGGCTCGCCTGCAGAAGCTGTGCGATTCCACGTACATACAGGCGAGCCAGCGTCCGCGATCGGAGGTGGGGGGAGACTGAGGGAGGCGGGGCAGTAACGTCGCTGGGCCAATCGCCCGCTACGCACTGACGTCGACGTCACGGCGCCGTGACATTGACGCAGCCCCACTCTCATTGGAGGTTTTCAGCCGACAGCGCGCTGAAAAAAAGCTTGGCGCTCGGCTGAAAACTCCAAAGCCTCCGCACGCCTGCGGATGCTCGCGCGAGCCCCCTCTTAAGGCATCCTCATTTAGGATGCAGGGGCTCAGCGCTGAGCGTCCGCACGGCTCAGCGCGGCCTGTCCTTGTGTGGACTCGGCCTTATAGACAAACGTTTCAGGGTTTATGTATTCAAGTCCACAGGCTGCAAAACTGGAGCAGACACATTGCACCAGATTTATCAAAGATTACATTCCCGTGAAGGGATGTCCCCTTTGGGATTACTATTGCCTTAAAGGGTTAACTGTATGGGTTCATGCTGGGTGACGCCCTATTCCCGTCATCTTGCACATGGTGACTTTGCATAAGTCAAGCCACTCCCCCTGAGGCATGGTGATGAGTGATTTCACTAGAAGGTAGGTATGTATGGTTTCTCAGAGTGCTCTGGAATCAGGTTCCAAGGAGAGTCAAGTGGAGGAGCTTCACTGTGTAAATAGTTTCTATGTGTAAGTTAGGTAGCTTATATTTGATCTGCCCCTGGTTTTTATGTGTAACACATTCCCCCCTCTCCCTCCCCCACTCCCCCCCCCCCCCCCCAATTGCAGATAGGGACCATGTGGGGAAATCTACATGTATTACCAGGTGTGGTGCAATACCTATCAAGCTCACAGGAGGCCTGAGCCTCCGCTGATGGGAACCTGGGGTGTATCCTGAAACGATACTTACAGTGACAGCGCCTCCACCTGTACAGGTTCCTAACTAAGTGGGATAACCCCGTGCAGGAACAAATAATGGTAACACACAGATTATAACAATCACCTTTATTAAACGTGTAGCCAGGTCTCCCCAGCACGCCCACACCCCCCTCACCTAACTACTGATCGCGGGGGCCGCCGCGTCCAATGGCGGCTCCGTTCGGCGATGGCAGGGGAGAGGGCGGTCAAGTCCCGGCTCGGGGGTTGCCGGGGACGCGTGCGGCCGGTTGCCAAGGCCGCACGCGCATCTCAGGGCTCCCGGCGCTCCCGGAGCCGGGCGGATAGGGCGCCGCCATGTTTGCAGGGTCGCGCATGCGCAGTAGGTCCCCGGCGGCCCAGATAGCTCGCGCATGCGCATGGAGAACCCTAGAGCCAGGGAACAATTGCGTGAGGGCAGGCAAAGCGCAGGAGAGTCGCGCGAGAGTAGGGATAGCGCAGGAAGGGTTGCGGCGGCCATTAGGAGTTAGTGTAGGCAGAGGGAAGGAGCGCACGCGGCCCCAATGTTATTGTAAGTGCCCTGGGACTACAATTCCCATGAGGCTTAGGGCCAAGCACATCAGGTGCTTCATAGGAGCCAATAGGGCTGCAGGACTGCCAGGAGAGCAAGTGGATACATTTCGCGGGCAAAAGAGCACACTAGTCAGTCAGAGGAAGGTCAGAGGAAGGAACAGACAAGGGAAGGAGGTAGGGTGCAGGAGAGAGGGACTCCCCTGTATTAGGCCAGCACCCCCTTGGTCCAAGATAGCTCAGCTCCCCAGTAAGGTGAGTGTTGCCAGGGGCAGCCCTCAGGTTAGGGACCCTGCCACTTACATTAGTGGGAGCTGGAAAAGGAAGTCTGCAGTTAAGAGAGTTGGAGTCAGGGAGCTATAGGGAAGGAAGGGTGCGGGGAGCGAGTGCAGCTTCTGACCCATATAGGTACCTACACTCCAGGTAGGCCCCAACTCCCCACTAGTTGGGTGGGTAACTGCTTAGGGAGGTCCTAGATAGGGACGCGGCCCCTAGTTTGGAGTGCTGCCTTGTCAGAGTCACAGCGGGCAGTGCTGTGAGGTCTGACAGGCAGGCACCTTGTAGCGCAGCACGTTGGCTGCAGCCTCCAGTGAGCTACAGCTTGCTGCTGTAGGCGCTGGGACTAGTTAGACAGTAGTGAGGCTGAAGGGACTTGGGTAGTAAGGGGAGTGGGACAGGTCATTACCCCCTACCGGCCATAGGAGTTCCCCAAGCCACTACAGGTTGCTGTACTACAGGGACAGGCCCTAGGTTAGGGTTCCTGTCACGTTAGTACCATTTAGATAGATAGGGACACAGCGGCTGCTGCTGTTCCTGTGGAAGCGGTTGGACCCACGTTGGGGTCCACAGAGATGATTCCAGAGTGGGACCGCCCTAGCGGTCCGCACGTGCAAGGAGTTCGGCCGGAGGATCAGACGGATTCATCACACGACTGATCCTTTGAGAAGATTGTTGCTGACCCGAGCACCGGAGTGCTCGGCAGGTATTATACCATCATATGTGCACCAACAGGCCTAGAGGTTCTTAGTGACTGCGCAGTCACCCATTGACTATCTCTGTAGGAGTACGGGACATTGGGTGGGGTTCTTGGGACACTGGGTGGGATCATCTGGTGTCGGGGAATCGTCCTGCGAGACGTCACTGTTAGTGTCTCCTCGTGAGAGGGACCCAGGTTATTATTATTTGTTAGTTAAATCATTAGTTATATAATCACTGTGTGTGTGGTTTCTGAGTGGGTTCCTATGTAGGGTCATTCTACATTCCCATAGAATCCTACATAGGTGGAGGCGCTGAAAGAAGATACGTTCTAGAGGATTCACCCCAGGCTCTCACTAGCGGAGGCTCAGACCTCCTGTGAGCCTGCAGGTATACGCACCACACCGGTAACACCGCATGTTCTACTCAACCACACTATATATGCGATTGGGTGGGGTGGAATACCCGTTACAAACGCAATAACATAGATACGCTGTACCCCACATTAAGACATATATCTCCCAACTGATATCACAGTGAGTGTGCCAAAGTACCATGGGTGCCAGGCACCAATTCCCTGATGCCCTTGTCCCAACATCAAGGCCCACCCAAATGTGTTGGAGATAGCGGTATCCCGTGGAGTGTTAGTGCACCGGTTAGATACCTGCCATGGGCTCCTGCACCCAGGTATAGCAGAATAACAAAGGGGGATCCGTAACTCACCCAGGTAAAGGAAAGTAACTCACCCAGGTATCACCCAATAAGATCCCTCTCTAAATTCAGAGTTCTGTCCATCAGGATACATCTGCCCTAGAGAGGCCCCGCAGATAGAAAACCGAGGGCATAGAGGATTGGCAACAGAGGCCAGTTCGCAGATGACTCTGAACCAGAAAGCCCAAAAGGGGTGGACCAGGGTATAGTACCGGGATAGTTTGGCGATAATGCACAGCCCCACGTTAGAAAAAGACTGAACAAGTATGGTTTGTTTGGAAGGGTTGCCAGGAGAAAGCCTCTTCTCTCTAAAAAGAACGTGGCAGCATGGCTTAGATTTGCAAAGTTGCATCTGAACAAACCACACGACTTCTGGAACAATGTCCTTTGGACAGATGAGACCAAAGTGGAGATGTTTGGCGATAATGCACCGCCCCATGTTTGGCGAAAACCAAACACAGCATATAACCATGAACTCCTCTGTATACCAAAGTATTCTAGGGTCAAATGTGAGGCCATCTGTCCGACAGCTAAAGCTTGGCCGAAATTGGGTCATGCAACAGGACAATGATCCCAAGCACACCAGCAAATCTACCACAGAATGGCTGAAAAAGAAAAGAATCAAGGTGTTGCAATGGCCCAGTCAAAGTCCATCTATTATTATATTGTGAAATTTTGCAGAACCCCAACCGTAGCTAATAGCGCAACTAAAATCAGATGCATCGTAAGAAACCCCAACACTGTAATAGCTCATCTGAGATCAGATGCATTGTAAGGATTCCCAAACCTTTCTAATAGCGCGTCTGAGATCAGATGCATTGTAAATTCTTCTATATTTGGTACACTTCTCAAATGACCTGAAAATTGCAAGGAACTCTTTAGGGACGCTCACGCTATCCAAGAGTTCCTAGGAACACTGGTTGAAAAACATTTCTGCTGGCTGCAAAGTCTCTGAAAGCCTGCCCTTTTGCTGCCTCTCAGCAGCGCCTCCATTTGTAGCCCTGTTTCCCCCCTCTCTGGAAACATGTTGCAGCGACTAATGTCTTTGATGCGGTCATACCTGTGGGTGTCCAGGAGAGCTGACTGTCCGCGATGTTGTAGGGTAACAGGACAGGCTTTCGGTGATTCTTAGTTTTTTTTCCATGTGGTGACAGTGCCTCCATTCAAAACAGGATGCAGTATAACTGCAGGCAGTCCCTACCATGACAGTCTTACTCCTACTGTATACTTCAGGCTAATAGACTGCAATTCAGCCAGAAGTATATAAACGGGATCTTTATTTATAGCAACCACCACAGGATTATATAACAGCGTTGCATATAGTAGAGTAGGGGTTTCAGGCCCTTGGATGGTGCTGGCCAGCAGATAATGTGATGAGGCCTTGTGCTATGCACAGATCTTGGCTCCTCCACCCATTAGGGGCTGAATTCTGGATCCAATACATAGGAACTATGGGCCGAAATACTAGGGTTAGGAGCCAAGGATCGAGGCCTAGGATGATCCTGGACGTACCACACAGAATTGACCTTACCCTTACTCCCAGAGGATGGTGTTGAACCAAGCGTAGGAGCTGGTGACGGGGCATGTCAGCATGTCAGCTGGGGCCGGTGTACTGGGCCTATTGCTATCCATGACTAGTCCAAGGGACCACGACCTCTAGGGGATGTACAGGGACCTTGTTGAAAGATCCACGACGACTTCTTCTCCGGACCGGGGTCTGTATTTGATCAGGAGTAGCTGAGCACCATCCGGCACTCACCCCAGTAGATAGTAGTGGAGGTCCCGCATCCGAGACGGTGGCCATCTTGTCGACGTCATCGAGTAGTGCCAGCCTCGCGAGAGTCTCAGATAGGCCCATGCTCGGTGGCGGTGTCACATCTGGCTGCACCGGAAGTAAATCACCCCGCGGCACACCAAACAGGGCTCCGCCTGGCTCCTCATTTGGCAAGGCCGCAGCGGACTCCTGTTGGGCAGAAGAAGATGTCGCCTCACCCAATTGGAGGTAGGAGATGTCATCAGATCTTGTCTTTTCCTCAGCGGTCGGGTCTTCATCGGAAGAGGAGGGCAAGGACACCTCCTCCGGGACACGATGTCGGGGCGCCTCGCGCCCTCCGGTAGCATTCGTCGCGCCTCCAGTCACAGCAGGATGCAGTATAACTGCAGGCAGCCCCTACCATGGCAGTCTTGCTCCTATACTTCAGGCTAATAGACTGCAACTCAGCCTGAAGTTTATAAACAGGATCTTTATTTATAGCAACCACTGCAGGATGGTATAACAGCATTGCATATAGTAGAGTAGGGGATTCAAGCCCTTGGTGATGGCCAGCAGATAATGTGATGAGGCCGTGTGCTAAGCACACATCTTGGCTCCTCCACCCATGAGGGGCTGAAGGGAACTCCAACACACACACTCCTCTCCCCAGGTGGGGCGGAGGAGAACTGACTCATATAATTTAGAACATCCTCCCTCATGCAAAAGGGGAGGGCCCAGGGTCTGCACCATGATAGGCTGCAACACAGACCCAGTGTCACCACCTCTCCTGCCACTCAGGGAGTCTGCATGAGGGGGGTCAAACCCCACAGGATAGCCCGTCACTGTCTTTACCTAGGAGTACTTACGTGATGGGTGGCAAAAAGATAGCTGGACCATCCATGGCTATATATGTAACACCCCCACAATGGGGTAACCAGTTTGCTGCAAGGGGTTAATAGAGCACTATATGTTAGGCCCCACCCTGTGTTGCCACAGGGATACTGACATCACAGGAAGTATATAGGAGAGGGTAAAGGTTCTGGAAAAGAGGTTCCTGGAGGACAAGAGGAGAGGAGCCTCGGGGAGGAGAGACAAGGATTAGGCTCCCAAAGTAATAGGAGAGATCAGGCCCCCCGGTTTGTTATGTTACAGATAGGGACAGTGCCCTTTTAGCAAAGATACCAATGAGATAGCCAACGGAAACACGCAGGTCCCTGAGAGGGGAGACAGACACGCCATATGAGAGGGCTCCCAGGTGTCAGCGGCTCAGCTCTACAGCCAGATCCATATATTTAGTCTCTTCAGCCTGTAAGGAAGTGGGGGTTCCCAATCAGAAATGGACATAGTCTTTATCTTCACAGAACTGGGGATTCCAGTAATGGCCCAAAATAGACAGGGTATAACAGACGGTACTTCAAAGGGGGGCCGGGTCCAATACAAGTTACACAGCCAAGTATATGCATCTCCCTCTGAGTGTTACGAGTGGGCACATAGGGAAGGACCGTTTGATGAGTAACAAAGAGGGCATAAAGCAATGTACAACTACGTCACATAAGTGTGTGAAGTGTCCCCGTGCCTGGGGACCTGAATAAAAATTGGAGTTGTACTACAAAAGTTCCTGGTACACATCATTTTCACCCTTGCTATCTCATCGCTCAGCCGACTGAATCCAGCACCCTAATAAATAGATGGTTTAACCTTCACGGTGCCTGTATGACAGACCTGGCACGCAAAAGGCCCTTAGGATGTTCCAGGTATGTCATAAACACTTGCCCATTTTTCTAGAGGATGATCAAGCTGTGATAGAGCAGCCAGCCCAATTGAAACAGAAGTGGAGTTCTCTTCACTTCAGCTTCCGGCATCTGGCCGCGTGTGGGGTCACATGATCACTGCCGGAGGTTTGGTGGCACTCTGGTGTCGCTGGACACCAAGCAGTCTAAAGGTTAATAAAACAGAAGTAAACCATAGTGATCAAGAGAATGTTAAGGCAATTTGCTGAGAAATGTTAGTGTTCAGTGATCACATTTTAGGTGGCACGCTCTTTATAAAGTAAGCCATTGACTTTATTTTAATGTTTAACCATCATGGTTATGTGGTATTCAATTTATAAACAAAGTTGATATTTAACGGTCCGTCCCATTAAACATTTAATTTCTGTATTGTGACGTTCTATGATAGGAAATATGACTGCTGGAGATGTGGGCAAAAAGGTGGTGATCTGCGTCCCATATTATGGCCATGTTCAAAAATGTATTTATGGTCACAAGTATATTGTAAAAATAAAAAATAAAACAGTCCTTCAATATATTATTTAAAATAAAGCATTAGTTCCAAAATCAGTCCTCTCTATCACACTGAACTTAAAGCTTAAAGTTACTCTGCCCTGCTCAAATATTTTTATAATGTACTTGTATGTAACCCTAGGGGTCCCGCTAAACCCAACCATATTCTGCCAACCTCTGGGGAACCCCTGCTCCTGAAGCGTCACACTTTTTAAAAATGTTTCTGGTATACAGAGATGATGTTGCAGCTTTCTATTGGCCGCTGACCCCGGAGGCCATAGAGTTTTTTTTAAAGTTGAATATTTTAGGAACCAGGAGAGGAGAACAGGTTTTGAAGGTCTGGGAAACGCAGTTCGACTTATTCTGTTCTCCAAAAATATGTAAAAAAACAAAATCACATGGCTTGGTCAAATTTCATATATATATCCCCACACTCTACACAGGGTCCCTAGGATAAAGGGACACTGCCCAAGTAATGCCCAGGTACCCTGAATCCAGTATAGGGGTTCAGGGGTTTTAACCCAGCTCAGGATAAAGCTGAGTTTATTGGGGTGTAAGGAAAATGGGTAAGTCAGGTTAGAATAAAACTATGTAAGTCAGGTTTTTGAAGAAATGTCATAGGAAGTCATTTAGTATGGATAAACAATACATTTGCATAGGAAGCAGGGGGAGCTAAAAAAGGGGCAGCAGACACATTTGGGATTCACAAGTACAGTGAGTCATAACTTAAGTCCAGAACTTCTAAGGCATCACATGGAGATGACTCTGGCATGTCTGGGGAGACTCGGATTTAACAAAAGAACCTAGCATTGTAAGGTGTTACTTGGGGAGGAGGAGAGGTGAACATTTGGCCTGACAAATGGCTAGGTGTCAGGGGACAGGGAGACATTAGGTCTCCAGGGAAGTAACTTGGCTACGTATGCTAAGCAGCTGAAGGGCCAGGTTTGCACATGCTCAGTTGCTATACTGAAACTCTCTGCCAGGAGAAAGCCTCTTCTCTCTAAAAAGAACATGGCAGCATGGCTTAGGTTTGCAAAGTTGCATCTGAATAAACCACAAGACTTCTGGAACAATGTCCTTTGGACAGACGAGACCAAAGTGGAAATCTTTGGCCATAATGCACAGCGCCATGTTTGGCAAAAACCAAACACAGCATATCAGCACAAACACCTCATACCAACTGTCATGCACGGTGGTGGAGGGGTGATGATTTGGGCTTTTTTTGCAGCCACAGGACCTGGGAACCTTGCAGTCATTGAGTCGACCATGAACTCCTCTGTATACCAAAGTATTCTAGAGTCAAATATGAGGCCATCTCTCCGACAGCTAAAGCTTGGCCGAAATTGGGTCATGCAACAGGACAATGATCCCAAGCACACCAGCAAATCTACAACAGAATGGCTGAAAAAGAAAAGAATCAAGGTGTTGCAATGGCCCAGTCAAAGTCCAGACCTCAACCCGATTGAAATGCTGTGGCAGGACCTTAAGAGAGCTGTGCATAAACAAATGCCCACAAACCTCAATAAACTGAAGCAAAGTTGTAAAGAAGAGTGGGCCAAAATTCCTCCACAACGATGTGAGAGACTGATAAAGTCATACAGAAAACGATTACTTCAAGTTATTGCTGCTAAAGGTGGTTCTACAAGCTATTGAATCATAAGGGATACTTCGTTTTTCACACATAGCTTCTGCAATGTGGCTTTATTTTTGTTAAATAAATCATGACACGGTGTAATATGTCATGTATTGTTGTTCATCTGAGGTTATATTTACCTAATTTTAAGACCTGCAAAGGAACAGATGATTGTTATATCTGTCCGATTGTTATATCATAGTCCTGATATGTAAAACCATAGAATTCAAAGAGGGTGTTCTTTTTTTTTCACACAACTGTAAGTTCTCCTAGGTACAGACAGTGACAGGCTATCCTGTGGGATTTCCCCCCCACATGCAGACTCCCTGAGTGGCAGGAGAGGTGGTGACACTGGGTCTGTGTTGCAGCCTATCATGGTGCAGACCCTTAGCCCTCCCCTTTTGCATGAGGGAGGATGTTCTAAATTATAGGAGTCAGTTCTCGCCCACCCCTCGGGGAGAGGAGTGGGTGTGTTGGAGTTCCCTTCAGCCCCTCATGGGTGGAGGAGCCAAGATCTTTGCTTAGCACAAGGCCTTATCACATTATCTGCTGGCCACCACCATCCAAGGGCCTGAAACCCCTACACTACTATACGCAGCGCTGTTATACCATCCTGCGGTGGTTGCTATAAACAAAGATCCCGTTTATATAATTCTGGCGGAGTTGCAGTCTATTACACCACTAAAGTTAGACCAACTGCTCAATCCCAAAGGCCGCGCTTATAGTGCTGGCGATGGCGACACGACGGGTGAAGTCACCAGTCGCCGTCGCCACAGACGAAAGTTATATTTCGCTGAGCGGCGGCGGCGCGGGTTTTCTGAAATTTGATTGGTTCAAGGGCTGTCACATGAGGCGACAGCACTTGAAAAATCAATTTTGCTGGCTACCAGTTTTCGCGACGGCGACGTCGCTCCGTTGCATTGTCGCCGTCGCGCACTATAATCGCACACGGCAGCGGCAATGCATTTGTTTTCGGGCGACGTCGCATTGCCGGCACTATAAGTGCGGCCTAATGCCGTTTTATAATTTGATAAAAATATACTATGGTGCAAAGGGAAAATATTTGCTAAATTAGCAAACGGTTCTGTGAGGTAGAGTCCTCACACAAGCATCCCTGTAATTTGCACTCAAAGTACATAGGTATAATATATATGATTGAATAATCTTGGAATTCAAATATTCCTATGAAGAGAATATATAATATATCTCATATGTACCACTAACATTTATGAAAACAATAAAGTTTTATTAATCATTGACATTGACGCTTGGTGATATAATATATACAGTGTGATTAAAATTCCCCATTACGGAGGCTTCGCATAACTTCTAACCTATAATTAGTATACAGTATATCCAAATTATTTGGATTGATATAGTAGTATGGAAGGTGTCCATTGTGTACAGTATATATGTATCACTGTTGGTGTATGAAACCTAAGGTGTAGTAAATTCCCTGTGTTGGAATAAATGGGACAAATATTGCTATCTAATTATTTTCTCCTCAAAGATAGATAGTACCCATATAGGTAAACACCATTAGATAAGCTGTTTGATCCAGTAGAACTAATAACAACAGCAACATGTCATAACCAATGATACACACCTTGAGTATATATACTGTACATACACTTTTATGAATTGCAGTCTATTAGCCTGAAGTATAGGAGTAAGACTGCCATGGTAGGGACTGCCTAGAAACAACCTAAGGATCACCGAAAGCCTGTCCTATTACCCCACAACATCGCGGACACTCCGCTCTCCTGGACCCTCACAGGTATGACTGCACCACAGACATTAGTATCAGCAACATGTTTCCAGAGAGGTGGGGAGACAGGGCTACATATATGTAACGGTTGTTCCCTCTAGTCTGACCCACCCAATCTGATATTGGCCCGTGTGGTCTAACCAGCCCCCATTACATGGTCGTGTTTGGTGGTGCACCTGTAGGCAACAGGACTCCTGGGTCTCCCGCATGATGGTATTCGGGGATTGTCAATCCAGACAGGCAGCTGAGGTAGTGTGTGCGAGTCCTACCTATATCACGTGCAGCGCTTCCACCTCATCAGGGTCTATGCGTCCGCAGGGAGATGATCTTGATGAAGAACTCCTTCTTGGTGGTGCCGTCCACTGGAGAGTAACTTCACACTCACACAGTGGGGGTATCATTGAACAAGACATCTTTATTGTTGCTTGGTGGGCAAGCTGCCCTTCACAGCCAGCTGTCTCATCCGCACATATTTCTCTACTGTCCCTTTGTCAGGTACGCCCTCCCAATGGAGTGGGATCCCCTCTCCCCGTAGGGAGATCACCCCTTTGCCAGGTCCCTGGACACAGTGTGGCTCTTATCAAGATTAATGTAGAAATGGACCACTAGTGGATCCTTCCTTCCCAACGCACTCCAACAACTCAGCAACAACTAACTTTGGGCAGTCCTGTGCCTTATATACTTCAGGAGCTGTCACAGCTCTGATTTCACTAACTGTGGACTCAGAGCTTGTAGCCACTCCCACCCATACATAGGGCACCTCACCAGGGTATGAGGGCAAACCTCCATGATTACTGCTGTCATCCCTGTAACTTACCAGGTTTACTGCAAGCAGGGGAGACAACTGCAGAGCCTTTTACATGCATGGCTACAATCTCCCCCTGGTGAATCCCCACCGTCCCGGCTGGGACCTAAATTTGGTGTACCTTTTTCCAGGAAGCACTGTAAAATGAAACACATAATTAATCAAACAACATTCTTGTTTCATAATTATCAATGGTATAACGCTCACTGACCAGCAGAGGGCGCTCAAGGTTAGAAACAGACCTCACTATTCTGTCTACCTAATAATAGTGGCGAGGATCTGGTTTCTTCACCTCCCTTCCTGCCATGTCGGTCACGGTGATGCTATATTCACGGGGCAAGCCACTCTCGGGTCTATATACAGCCTTGTGCATATATATGCTGCGCCCGATGCTCCATACTCGTATTAGCTGAGAGATCCTCTCTTCTGCTCTGCGCCCAGTAATTGTACCCCTTTTATTGATCATGTACAACTCTATGTCTTCTTTGAGCCATCTATCCCGGTGATCCTCTATCTCCTGCATGAGAGGTTCGGGGACATAGGGGTTCTCTAGCCCATGTGAGTTTTTATACTTAGCCACAATGGCCCTTTCTGCTCGACTGGCCCTTATCAGCTTAGTATTTTTCGCTCTCCCTGGCAACACCCATGACAGGGGTTCGTCCGGTTCCACCGGATCCTCAAGGCCACTGGGCCCCAATGGCTCTATTAGCCCTCGACTAATATTGTACCATCTGTCCTGTATGGCTTTCAACCGCTCCTCCTCGGTAAATTCTCCTTTGGCCCACCAATAGTCCACCACCCCATTTCGTTCCAAAATGAACCGGGTCCTATCTAGCCAGGCTTCGTATCCCTCAAATAAGGGGGCCCACCACCGGGTCTCCCTTATCTCTTCCTGAGCGGACTCCACTGACTCCCTCTCTTCTAGCTCCCCCCAGGAGAACACTCCGGAGGTCCCGGTTGACCGGGACTGAGATCCTACCCTCTTGGGCCTACTTTCTAAAGTGACACTTACGACACTCAGGCCGTCACTAGACGCGGACACTTGTCGTGAATACCCCCCACCCACCGAACCATCATCAGATGTACCACAGTCCAAGCCCCCCTCAGTCCGTTCCTCCGACGTGACCCTGGAACCCCCGGACATCCCTAAGCTTGAAGTGGAACCGAAACAAAAGGTGGCTGGGGCTTTAACTAGGGCCTTGGGTCTGACTAGGGCCGGGGTTTGGGCATAGTGCCACAGCATGGGCTCTCCGCTTCTCCGGTCTCACTGCTCCTCAGCTTCCGCGTCGATCTCCGGCTCCTCTTCAACTTCGGCGATCGGCTGACACTGATCAAACGAAGAGGCGCTGTCATCTCCCCATCAGTTCCGCTCTGCCCACCAGAAACGACATCCTGACACGCACGTGTCTCACCGCCATCTTGGGTTGGGTCCCCAAGCGAGACCTCTTCCTCCACGACTACATCCGGCAACGCCTTTTTCCGCCGTGGCACCGCTTGGGCCTTGCACCGTCCTTCCTCCACCGTTGCCACCCTCGGAACCTGGTAATAGCAGGGGCTTTGCTTACCGCTCCGTGGTGTTGGGGTGGATCTGCCGCCACCGGAACCGCTGGTCACCACGGCCGTGGGACTTCGCCTCTCAGGCTGCCGCTGCACGGGCGACACTCTGCTCCGCTCACTTCCGACACAGGTGAGTGGCACTGGTTTAACCGTACTGCTGCTGGTGTTCCCCAATGGTCGGGCCGTCAACGCAATAGGACTAGCGGTGTCCTCATCCGAGGACTCCACCTTCGCGTTAGGCCGAGGCATTCCGCTCGGGGATCGACAGTGAGCCCCCTTTTTATCACCGCGTCGGTGGTCAGTTTTCTCGTCTGGCTCGGATTTGATAGCCGTGCCCGATCCCCTTTCTCCGGGATCAGCAGACTCCCTCCAGAGTGCGCTGGGGAGTTCCGCAGCCAGCATGGCAATATCTCCCGCGGTCTCCACTGCCTGGACCGGTACGAATGTCGGCATTGGCCACAGGTATTGCAGGCCACATTGTGCACATCGCGCCGTAGAGCTCACAGCACCGCCCGGCAGTCGACACTGCAGGCACAGGCATGCCACTGTCTCCATACCCGCTACTCATAATATCAGGAAGCCTCCTTGGGCCGAATAGGGATGGGTAGATATCGGTGACCCTTCTTCGGATTTGCAGACCATAGTCACTAGAGGAGGCACTCTCACTAGTGGTCTATTCAGCTTGCTGGCTCCTTGCAACTGAAGTGCAGGGGCTGGTTTGCCAATCCCTTCCCCAGCTAACTCCATCCGCCTCCGCCACAACCGGAAACCACTCCCCCTGGTGCACAGGGGCTGAGTTAGTCATAGTCCATGTGGGCGCGGCTCCAGGTTTCGCGCCATACTCCCCATCAGGGTGGAGTTTTCCCGTTGGCGCCACTCCTGGCCAACTCTCTGCAAGTTGCGAATTTGCAATATTTTCTGCAGCTGGCCCATGTGGTCTCCCAGGGAAGCGGGAACCTCCATTTTGGTTAGCAATGTCACTCTTGTTATCGGATGAGGTAGCGTTTAACTGTTTGTACGTCGAATGACAAGCCAGTCCATTAGGTTCCTCATATCTCACAATAATGTCCTCTTCACTGTCCTCAGGGTTACTACCCCAAGGTCCTAGGCAGGACTAACACGGTGCAATCACAGCTTTCGCACCACTCCATAACAGGCTCAAAAAAGTCTCTTCTGTAGCTTGTTCTTCCAGCAGGCTCACACAAGTCTCCTCTGTAGCTTGCCCTTCACTCGCACACATGCCATGTGCGCTCTCTCCTTCAGCCTCCGTTCGCCATCTTGGACCTTCCGCACCGCGCGGATCCTCCATTCTTGCGATCGCCATTGGGCTACTGTATATTATTTTATTGTACATGGAGCTCCTCTCTGCGGGGCAGCTACCACACCGATACAATAAAAATGCCTTGTGCACCACCTTGTGTACCTAATGTAGATCTGACTCGTGTTTGCACTACCTCAGGCTAGGCTCACTCGCTCGGTGTCTGCTGTATCTCCTTCCTCCCAGTCTGTGCTCCCATTGGTAAGTGGTCTGGAATGGACTAGAGTACTCTGGCTCTCCCATGTAGTACTTTGGGCGTCTACCTACTGTTGGCTAGTCTAGCGCAGACCCTCTCCAGGATTCCTGAACTACGTTACCAGTTTATCCCTTTAGGCGTCCTACCACTAGCACTACCTCAAGGGACTCGGACAGCTATAGCCCGGCTCCAGCCCCACTGAACTCCTTGCAGGATCCCAGGGCGTACGTGCGGCCTGCAGCTCCAGAAGCTCCCCTGACTACCCCTGGCTCCTTCCCACGCAGCACAAAGTGGCAGCAGACACTCTCCCTGTTTCCCAGTGTGCCTAGCAAAAGCCTGTCCTGTTGACAGGTATCTCAGCAGCGCCTCCAACTGTAATGGTTGTTCCCTCTAGTCTGACCCACCCAATCTGATATTGGCCCGTGTGGTCTAACCAGCCCCCATTACATGGTCGTGTTTGGTGGTGCACCTGTAGGCAACAGGACTCCTGAGTCTCCCACATGATGGTATTCGGGGATTGTCAATCCAGACAGGCAGCTGAGGTAGTGTGTGCGAGTCCTACCTATATCACGTGCAGCACCTCCACCTCATCAGGGTTTATGCGTCTGCAGGGAGATGGTCCTGATGAAGAACTCCTTCTTAGTGGTGCCGTCCACTGGAGAGTAACTTCACACTCACACAGTGGGGGTATCATTGAACAAGACATCTTTATTGTTGCTTGGTGGGCAAGCTGCCCTTCACAGCCAACTGTCTCAGCCGCACATATTTCTCTGCTGTCCCTTTGCCAGGTACGCCCTCCCAATGGAGTGGGATCCCCTCTCCCCATAGGGAGATCACCCCTGTGCCAGGTCCCTGGACACAGTGTGGCTCTTATCAAGATTAATGTAGAAATGGACCACTAGTTACTGCACTAGTGGATCCTTCCTTCCCAACGCACTCCAACAACTCAGCAACAACTAACTTTGGGCAGTCCTGTGCCTTATGTACTTCAGGAGCTGTCACAGCTCTGATGTCACTAACTGTGGACTCAGAGCTTGTAGCCACTCCCACCCATACATAGGGCACCTCACCAGGGTATGAGGGAAAACCTCCATGATTACTGCTGGCATCCCTGTAACTTACCAGGTTTACTGCCAGCAGGGCAGACCATTTTACATGCATGGCTACATATATATCAGGGAAAGCAAAGTCTCCAGCTTCCTGTGATAAGGGCAATTTTAAAACACAAATTAAGCAATTATTTATTTACATACCCACATCCTATTTGATTTCTGTTATTTCCAATAAAAGGACAATCTTAAGGAACAGATATTAATTTCAATCGTAATAATTTTTAAGAAATAAATGAGTAGTATGTGTATTATGGCTACTTCCTTGGTACAAGAAAAACATGAAATGCCTGCACATGTATAGTGTGATTCTTTCTGTCAAACTAATATAAACCGTGTCAGATCATCAATTGCATTCTCTATCAGACTGGCACTAATGTTGTACAAACTTTCTGAGATCTAGCGATTCGCTGTACTAAATTACATTCCTAAAGATATTTCCCAAAAAGAAAGAAACACCCACTAGCGCCATGCAATATGTCCTTGATCTTTATGAATTTCATGTTACATTTATTTTGCCGAGTCCCCCTTCCCTGACTCCGGTGCGGGGGAGCTGGCAAGTAGTTGACTGGAGCTCTGCGTTATCGGGAGTTTGGGGGTGGCCATTTTGAGTCATCGCGCATGCACAGTGCGGCGAGGTGCACATGCGCAGTGTAATAGTGTGGCGGCCATCTTAGGATGGCTCCGCAGACGCAGGACTACAATTCCCAGAATCCCTAGAGGGAGGGACTGCCCATGTAGGGCCGTCCCAGCCAATGGGATTCGCGCAGGCAGGAAGAAGGGGATATCCTCTGCATGGAGACAACCCGCAAATCAGTTCTGACGGAGGCACCGAGGAGACAGGTAATGTCCAGGGAGCAGTAGCTTCCTGGGCTAGGCCTGGGTAAAGCTATTACTATTATTGTATGTGTGTATGTGTTAGTAGGTGATTGCAGTAAACCTTAGTTATATACATTGTGTGATGTATTATTCTTTATTGTGTATTGGTCCTGTGAGGGGTTATCCCGCCAATGCTGGGATCCCTCATAATTGGAGGTGCTGCACGCAAGGCGAAAGAGCTCACCCTAGGCTCCCAGAGGCGGAGGCTTAGGCCTCCTGTGAGCAACAGGTACAGCAGCTTGCGTAGTTGCCCATGTGTTACACCGGTGCTGCTCGCAGACCAGACCCGTCCCCTGTGCTGAAGGGGGAGGTAGAAATACACGCACCCGCAGCAAAGGGAGCGTGTCCGGAGTGTGGTATTAAGCGTTGCCAGGCCAGATGTAAGTAACGTAGACAATACTTGCCGGTACCGGGTATAGGAGTAGAATTGTGATTGTGTTGCCGAGGTCAGGGAGCGGAGAGATGAGGAAGGTTGAAGTCCAAGCCGTGATCGTGGGATGCCAGAGTATACGTAGTCCAAGGAGAGCCGAAGTCGAGAGCCAAAGGGGGTAGTCGTACGAGCCGTGTTAAAACCTGTAGTAACCGAGAGAACACCAAACACTTCCATACAGAGACTATGTCGAGCGATGAGTGAGGGCTCAGAGATGCTAGATAAGGCTGGGCTGACCAATCAGGGATGGGGGCGGGTCAGGAGGACTGCAGGAAGCCTCTCTGGATAGGTGTGGCTTATACAACCCAGGTGAGCACTGATAGCACTCTGATTACACCCGTGCGGTGTACGGGGCGGAGCCTTACAGCAGGAGTGAAAGTAGAAGAGTGGGTGCTGGGCGCGCGCTCTGTAAGCTGTATGTGCACGCGACCAGCGTTGGAGGAGGACACACGTGTGCGGGCGGGACAGAGGACCCGTGCCTGCCACTGAGGAGGAGGAGCGGCGGAACCGCCGAGGGGAGGGACCCTGCGGCAATGGAGGAGCTGACGGCCTGTGGAGGCAGGTAAGCGGGTAGTCTGTGTGTTGCGCGCACGGTGCTGAGAAATCAGATTCCTAACACCATGTAGTTCAGAGAGAGAGAGGAAAAGAGCGCAAGAAATGCTTCTATGGCATAATAAATTCATTTAATAGGTAAAAATAGAAAAAAAATAGAAAATTGTGTCCACTCGCAAATCGCAAAGATAAAGTGTGAGGTCTGTTTCAGCCTGGTCTCTCTGGTAAGGCAGTTCAGCGGTCGATGCGTGCTTGATTCCTCGGGGGGTACTAGCAAGCGTATCAGCAGGCACCCTCCGTCCAGTTCCTGGAGTCTGGGGATGGTGACATGACTCTCCCATTGGGAAGTTTTTGACATGTACTGTAACAGTACATAGTTTCATATTCGTAGAACTCACAGCTGTTATACAAATAATATACGTATAGTAAATAATAATCAAACTTGTGGGAAAAATTAAATTCCTCTGCTTCTCAATCTTCTGATCCAAGCTTCTCCTCTTCCAGAATTCTGGCGTATGTACTCCTTGAGAAAGGGCTAATCAGGCGTGAAACACATGGGAGGAGCCGTTCCACTAGCTCATCGGCTGAGCATAACCCTTTGTCATTGCAAAGTGTTTCACCGCTCTCCTTGTTCCTGCTGCCTTGCCTTGCACTCCTGTTCCTTGATCTCTGTTCCTGACCTGGCTATCCCTTGGACTCCGCTCTTCTGCACTCCTGACCCCGGCTACCATCGACAATCCGCATCTCTCCAACCCTGACCTCGGCATACGTACCACGACTACTATACACAAGGTGTATACACCTTGATAAAGGGCACACAGCCCGAAACGCGTTGGTGTGGTGCTTTTTGGCTGCTTTTTGGGGATATGTTTGATCCTCTTATAGAATAAACCTTGTTTATGTACTTGTGAGCCTCCTCCTGTTTTTGGCAGTGCTCTGATTTTTTCTGCTTTTTCTACTTCTATCACCCTGCTGGTGGATCAGCACGCCGCTTAAAGCTGCAGTTCAGTCTATATCCTGCATGTGTGTTTTTTTTAATAAATCAGTTCTGTAGTAAGAAATAATACTTTTAGCATTTTCTGTTTTTAAAAAAACAACTTTGAAAGACCAGTTTTCTTGTATTCTATTTTAACAAGCATTTGCTAAGGCACTGCCCCTTCATGTCCTGTCACAAACCCAGGCACACCCCTTTGTCAGCACTGCCCTCCCTCTCTCTAAACGTGCACTAGCATCTGGTCACATGATCTTCCTCATAGTACATTCAAGGAAGCTGGAGAAAAGGGATCAGTCTGCATGCAGAGCAGCTCGGATAGGCGATTTCAAACTTATTACAGTGTTTATTCCATTCATTGCACGTGTATATAATGTAAAATTGTAATAATTCCATTTATAGCAAACGTGTATATGTGAATATTATTTAGATGTATATGTATGTTACTGAAATGTGAAGTGAGTGTGTAGGTAAATACACACAATACACTTCCACTGCATATATATATATATATTATATATGTATGTATATGTGAAGTTATGTGAGTAAAAAAGTGACAAAAACCCTCCATAGCAAGGCAAATAGCAAATGGAAATATTACTGTATGCTCATTTGTATGTATATATATATTTACATGTATATATATACACACACACTTCAAATACGGATAGTGATTCACGTAAATTATATATATATTCACTTTCTGTGAGTATAAGAGTGACTGTCCTGTTGTTCCTTTTTTTGTATCCATCATTGAATGGTATGCACCCTCTCTTTACGTTTATTTT